>NC_132910.1:100715018-101015030 GCF_047675955.1 Chlorocebus sabaeus
GCAGAGAGGTTTTTGTTCAAGTTCAGCACTGCTGAGGGGAGGAAAAGGAACTACCAATTGTACAGCCAACCTGAGTCCTGGGAGTTCCATTCACACCTTCTCCAACACATGTTAATTGATAATGTTTTCTGTACAAACATTATGCTGAGTACTGTGGTAAACAGAACAGTCTCTAACTACATGGAGCTTATATTACGGCAGGGAGCAGGGAGTGGGGAGCAGATCAAATAAATAAATAACCTGATTAGGAAGTAAGAAAATACCACATTTAAGATTATGATAGAGCTATGAAGGAAGCAGGCAGGATGCTGAGAGGCAGAACAGGGAGAGAGGACCTATTTTAGAAAGCATGGTCATGGAAGACTGAGAAGGAGCCAGCCACAAAGAAAAGTGGAGGAAGAGCTTTTTATACAAAGGGCACAGCAAGTACAAAGATCCAGAGGCAAGAAAAACATAACCTATTCAAAGAACCGCAAGAGAATCCATGTGGCCGCAAATTGGTTCTCCTGAGGTGGCTACCAACACCTATCACAACTTATCCCACAATTCACAACCTTGAAATCATAGCTTTCTGTAGTGTCTAAATTATTCTTCCTCTTTCATTTCTCTTTAGAAATATTGTCTAAATCATACCCTCAAGCTAGTGATAAATAGAAAGGAAATTTTCTTCACATGTTGTTTTTTGTTTTGTGTTCATGTAATGATACAGTTCAAATAAAAAAAAAATTGGAAATTGTTTAATCAATGAACATGCAGTTGTATGTGTGTCTACAAAAGCCCGCCCACCTGACTCAGAATCACCGACCCTTCCTTGTTCATGAGGTTACCATGGCACCCATCTTTTCGGAGCACACAGCTCATTTCCACATCTAGCTGTGTTGGCCCCGCTAGGTCTCAGTGGGGAGAAGTCTCTTTAGAGAGCTACAGTTAGAGAGAGTCAGTAGGTGATCTAGACCAGATGAGAGAACAAAATATGCAAGATTAAATGAATCATGCAGTCTGAAGTCAATTCCCTGCCTTGTATTTGTTGGTGGTAATGTTAATACAGTATTTTAAAAATAAGTTTTTATATATGAAAAAGGTTAGATTTTTGGTCCACAAGCTAGCAATACAAAAAAAGTCACATTTCTTTATTTCCTTTCTATAAACCTAAATAAAACCCTATCTCCATCCCAGCAGGTGGTGGGAAATTTAATTTTAATCATTGTGGGTTTTCTTTCTTCCTACTCACTGCCACCTCCAACTCAAGGTCATGCAAAGGTCTCTCAATCTCATTTAGAGAAGTAAAAATGACATTGTCTGAAGACCCCAGAACCAGATCACCTAGATTTGCATCCTGGTCCTGCCACTTACTAGTGTGAGATGTTAACTTAATTAACCTCTCTGATGACTAATGGAGATATGATAGTAACTACCTCATAGAGTTTTTAGACAATAGATGAGTATATATATATATATATATATATGTGTGTGTGTGTGTGTGTGTATATATATATATGTATCTTAGAATGATGTCTGGCACTTAGCTGTGCAGCAAATATCTATCACCATCATTGTCATCATTTTCACATGATGTGAAAGTATCTAAGCTTTTTCTCCAGCCCCTGGTTCACTCTGCTTATCAGAGAGGTCCAGTCTCCCAACCCAAAGGATTTCCTCATATTTCAATGTCCTGCTGCTTCTGGCTGGAAGCTCCTCAGCCTCTGAGGTGTTGTCCCCACTCCAGGACAACACCTTGGAATGACCCACAGGCCCCAACCAACATTCCAAATATTTCCCAGGAATCTCTTTGCAGGCATCTCCCCATTTTCCTCTCTTAGGACCACTGAAAGCCTCCCCTCCCTCTCAGAACACACAGCAAAATGTCTTCAGTGAGCTTAGACTTCACAACAAAATTCAACTTCAGAAACTAGTAGAAACTCCAAGCAATTTTTGCTGCTGGAAAAAGGCTGGTTACCTGCTGTGTGGAGAGGAGTCAGGGGAATGGAATCACACAGAGAGAATAAATACAAATCTTTATTTTCCTGCCACACTGATTCTGTCACACTTGCTTAGGCTGACACATGTTCCAAAGGACTGCAAACATTGTACGACCAACAGCAGTTTCACAAGTGAAAACGAATCTGTCTTCGGTAATGGCTGATTGTTCCTGCCTGACTCAGGTGGTGCTCCAGGATAGAAGAACAAAAGGACTGTGAGAGAAAGCACAGGAGCACTTCTAGGTTTCCTTTTTTTTTTTTTTATTATTATACTTTAAGTTCTAGGGTACATGTTCATAACGTGCAGGTTTGTTACATATGTATACTTGTGCCATGTTGGTGTGCTGCACCCATCAACTCGTCAGCAGCCATCAACTCGTCCTTTACATCAGGTATAACTCCCAATGCAATCCCTCCCCTATCCCCACTCCCCATAATAGGCCCCAGTGTGTGATGTTCCCCTTCCCGAGTCCAAGTGATCTCACTGTTCAGTTCCCACTTATGAGTGAGAACATGCAGTGTTTGGTTTTCTGTTCTTGTGATAGTTTGCTGAGAATGATGGTTTCCAGCTGCATCCATGTCCCTACAAAGGACACAAACTCATCCTTTTTTATGGCTGCATAATATTCCATGGTGTATATGTGCCACATTTTCTTAGTCTAGTCTGTCACTGATAGACATTTGGGTTGATTCCAAGTCTTTGCTATTGTGAATAGTGCCGCAATGAACATACGTGTGCATGTGTCTTTATAGCAGCATAATTTATAATCCTTTGGGTATATACCCAGTAATGGGATGGCTGGGTCATATGGTACATCTAGTTCTAGATCCTTGAGGAATCGCCATACTGTTTTCCATGATGGTTGAACTAGTTTACAGTCCCACCAACAGTGTAAAAGTGTTCCTATTTCTCCACATCCTCTCCAGCACCTGTTGTTTCCTGACTTTTTAATGATTGCCATTGTAACTGATGTGAGATGGTATCTCATGGTGGTTTTGATTTGCATTTCTCTGATTGCCAGCAATGATGAGCATTTTTTCATGTGTCTGTTGGCTGTATGAATGTCTTCTTTTGAGAAATGTCTGTTCATATCCTTTGCCCACTTTTTGATGGGGTTGTTTGTTTTCTTCTTGTAAATTTGTTTGAGTTCTTTGTAGGTTCTGGATATTAGCCCTTTGTCTAATGAGTAGATTGCAAAAATTTTCTCCCATTCTGTAGGTTGCCTGTTCACTCTGGTGATAGTTTCTTTTGCTGTGCAGAAGCTCTTTAGTTTAATTAGATCCCATTTGTCAATTTTGGCTTTTGAACTCAGGACTAAGAAACCCAATCAAAACCGCTCAACTACATGGAAACTGAACAACCTGCTCCTGAATGACTACTGGGTACATAACGAAATGAAGGCAGAAATAAAGATGTTCTTTGAAACCAATGGGAACAAAGATACAACATACCAGAATCTCTGGGACACATTTAAACCAGCGTGTAGAGGGAAATTTATAGAACTAAATGCCCACAAGAGAAAGCTGGAAAGATCTAAAATTGACACTCTAACATCGCAATTAAAAGAACTAGAGAAGCAAGAGCAAACACATTCAAAAGCTAGCAGAAGGCAAGAAATAACTAAGATCAGAGCAGAACTGAAGGAGATAGAGACACAAAAAAACCCTCCAAAAAATCAATGAATCCAGGAGTTGGTTTTTTGAAAAGATCAACAAAATTGATAGACCACTAGCAAGACTAATAAAGAAGAAAAGAGAGAAGAATCAAATAGACGCAATAAAAAATGATAAAGGGGATATCACCACCAGCCCCACAGAAATACAAACTACCATCAGAGAATACTACAAACACCTCTACGCAAATAAACTAGAAAATCTAGAAGAAATGGATAATTTCCTGGACACTTACACTCTCCCAAGACTAAACCAGGAAGAAGTTGAATCCCTGAATAGACCAATAGCAGGCTCTGAAATTGAGGCAATAATTAATAGCCTACCGACCAAAAAAAGTCCAGGACCAGATGGATTCACAGCCAAATTCTACCAGAGGTACAAGGAGGAGCTGGTACCATTCCTTCTGAAACTATTCCAATCAATAGAAAAAGAGGGAATCCTCCCTAACTCATTTTATGAGGCCAACATCATCCTGATACCAAAGCCTGGCAGAGACACAACAAAAAAAGAGAATTTTAGACCAATATCCCTGATGAACATCGATGCAAAAATCCTCAATAAAATACTGGCAAACCGAATCTAGCAGCACATCAAAAAGCTTATCCACCATGATCAAGTGGGCTTCATCCCTGGGATGCAAGGCTGGTTCAACATATGCAAATCAATAAACATAACCCAGCATATAAACAGAACCAAAGACAAAAACCACATGATTATCTCAATAGATGCAGAAAAGGCCTTTGACAAAATTCAACAGCCTTTCATACTAAAAACTCTCAACAAATTCAGTATTGATGGAAGGTATCTCAAAATAATAAGAGCTATTTATGACAAACCCACAGCCAATATCATACTGAATGGGCAAAAACTGGAAGCATTCTCTTTGAAAACTGGCACAAGACAGGGATGCCCTCTCTCACCACTCCTATTAAACATAGTGTTGGAAGTTCTGGCTAGGGCAATTAGGTTTCATTTTTAAAAGAAAGGGAGAGAGACTGGGCATGGTGGCTCACACCTGTAGTACCAGCAATTTGGGAGGCCAAGGCAGGCGAATCACTTGAGATCAGGAGTTCGAGACCAAGATGCTAAAACCCAATCTCTACCAATACAAAATTAGCCAGTCGTGGTGACAGGTGCCTGTAGTCCCAGCTATTTGGGAGACTGAGGCATGAGAATTGCTTGAACCTGGGAGGCAGAGGCTGCAATGAGCTGAGATCATCACTGCCCTCCAACTTGGACAACAGAGTGAGACCCTGTCTCAAAATAAAAATAAAAATAAAAATAAATAAAAGGAAGAGAAAGAGAATTTGGGAAGCCCCAAATGACTGGGCAGGGTGGTTTGCAACCTCCACTTGAATTTGGGGGCCATTAGAGTTTGGAGATTCACCCACATTCAAAACAAATCCTGAAACAACTGCAGTATAAATGATACTGAGAAAAGCAAACTAGGACAGGACAGAGACACAGGGATGGGAGTATTTAGCAGATACAGAGGACAACAGCGAGCTGAGGTTGGGGGACCAGTTAAGGGAGAGGAGAAATAAGTACTGGAGATTCAGGCAGGCAGTCAGAGAGGATGGTCATCCTTGATGCATTTGGGCAGCAGAGGCAAGCAGGAAGGCCACTCATGGCAGAAGCAGAGCAAGCCAAATCCCTGAGGGGGAAAGGAGGAGACACAAATCCCAAACAATGCCTGGAACCTAGGAGACTCCACTTCATGCTTTGACACTTTGCTCATCTTTTGTTGACACTCACACTAGCAGCTCACTTTGATTTTTTCCATATAATTATCTCTAGCTTTGTTTCTAACTGCTATCTGAGTTGCTTTCCAGGCCCACACTTCTTTCACCTGTTGGGGAAGACAAGGGAGGGAGAACGCTGAGAAGAAAACTTATTCAGTAACAGGATCGCTGTCCCTTTCCATGGCTTTTGATCACTTGGATATCTCAGTCCTTCTCTGAGCCTGGGCAGAATTCCAACTGAGAGGGACATGGGATTGAAAGAGAGGAGCCACCTGTCCTTTCTCCCCATCCCAGGTGTCTTTACTACTGATGACCCATTTAAGGCTTGAGGGTGGTGAAGGGGGAAGTCCACTTCTCTGAATGCTTATGCACTAGCTGGGGCAGAAGGGACAAGTTTTTCTTTGTAAATAGAGGTTGTAAGATGTGACTTTCTACCTCCAGGGTGTCCTTGATGAAGTTTTCACTTTGCCTTGGCTCAAGAGTTCATGAACCCTGTCCTACACCCCTAACAGGCACTGCATCACCTCCTTTTGGATGGAAAGCAACCTCTTGCTCAACTAAAGTGGCTCTCTAATAAAAGCAGCCAATGCCTTTCTTTTAATTGGCCTTCAAAGTTTCTAAAATAAGTATCATAGGAAACGTTCTTGTTCCTTCCAGAGCCATGTGGAGCAGGGTGCTCAGTGGGGTGTGCCCCTGACACCCTCCCCATAGGAAGTCATGTTTAACCACAGCACATACCTACATACGGGGCAGAGGAAGTTAGCTCTAGGTTCAGTCTCACATAAAGGCAGGTAAAGACTCACAGATGGGAGCCCCACATATACTAGGAGACCATGATGATAGAATGATGGGGGACTAAGCCTAGTCTATACTCCTTACAGCAACAGCTGGACTTCACTTTGAAACCTGAAAAGTCGTTCAGCTTTAGAACACATTGAGATAAAAGTGGACTTCAGTATCACTATTTGCTCTTTCTTACCTTGGGAGGCTACTGCCTGAAGTCTCAGTTTCCTCATATATATGTAATTAGCATAATAATAGGACCTATCTCACAGAGCTGGCATGAGGATTTAATGGTATTATGTGCATATATATAGCTTGCAATAAAATGCCTAACACAGAGGACGCACTCAACAAATACTAGTTACCTACCTTCACTTTTCTTTTCCTTTTCTTTTTCTTTTCTTTTTTTCTTTTTTTTTTTTTTTAGTGCAGTGGTGTGATCTTGGCTCACTGCAACCTCTGCTTCCCAGGTTCAAGCAATTCTCCCACTCAGCCTCCCGAGTCTCAGCCTCCTGAAACTACAGGTGCCCACCACCACACCCAGCCGATTTTTGTATTTTTTGGTATGTTGGCCAGGTTGGTCTCAAACTCCTGACCTCAAGTGATCCTCCCACTTTGGGCTCCCAAAGTGCTGAGATTACAGGAGTGAGCCACCATGTGTGGCCTCACTTTTCCTTCTCTATAAAAAGACCACCATTGTCTATTCTTTCTGACTTAAAAGTTTCATTACAGGCTATGCACGGTGGCTCATGCCTGTAATCCCAGCACTTTGGAAGGCCGAGGTAGGCGGGTCACAAGGTCAGGAGGTCGAGACCATCACGGCTAACACGGTTAAACCCCGTCTGTACTAAAAATATAAAAAATTAGCCGGACGTGGTGGCAGTCGTCTGTAGTCCCAGCTACTCAGGAGGCTGAGGCAGGAGAATGGCGTGAACCCGGGAGGCGGAGCTTGCAGTGAGCCGAGATCGTGCCACTGCCCTCTAACCTGGGCGACAGAGCAAGACTCCGTCTCAAAAAAGAAAAAAAGAAAAAAGAAGTTTCATTATAAAAATCACTTTTTTGAGTTTAAGCAAAGGTATAGTCTCATGAAAATAATTAAATATCCTTGAATTACTGGGGAAGTAAAGGGTGTTGAGGGTTTAACATTTTTTCAAGGACACATTAGCCTGGATTGGGTTTTATTAAACAAATAATGTATCTACTATCTCATTAACCAATTTCAAGGAAGTAGCAAGAATGGCATAGGGAGAATGGAGCTTCAGACCTGTACATTTATATTTTTTTATGAAGACGAGGAAAAATCACGAATTGCCTAGAGCTTAGCAGTTACACAGGGAGAACAAGCCTGAGATAGAAATGAGGGAAGGGGTCCTGTGGCCTCTCCCCAAGGGACAAGTATCAAGTCACAAGGAAGAGAGAATGAAGACATGGTTTTCTGAATTTCTATTCTCCCTAGAATCAGCCCTGCATTAGAAAATAAAATAAAATAATGCGGATTATTAATTGTACCAGCAAGTAGGTATTTTAATACACTCTGCTCAAACATGTCAATAAGAACTTGCAAGCAATACTTCTTGTCTCCTTAAAATTAACTATATTCTCTTTCAATGACAGAGTTTCTCTAAGACTAAAGAATTCAATTCAACCAGCATCTATCATGCCGCTATTATGTGTCTTCACCCTACAAGTCTCTGAAGTGACAGGGAATCAATTTTGTTTCCACTAAAAGCTAACTCTGGAAGGCCCACTCTGAAAGACAAAACAGGGATTCACGAGTAGCATGCTAGTCACACAATATTAGTAATATTAACACAGAATTTATTGTTTCTGTTCCACTTATAGTTGGATTGAGACTATCATATTGATAAGAGGAAAAATAAGCTCTAGTGATTAACACAGAGGTGTGTGTCTGTGTGTGTGTGTGTGTGTGTGTGTTTACATATTCTTTATTTTCTTACTCTGTTCAAGGCCAAGAGCGTTCTCCAAGTAACTGATATCTTCAACAGAAGGTGGTTGAGGAGGTAATCATGCTCTAAAGCCTATAATGCGCCTCAAAAGAAAGATCAATGCTGGGAAATTCCAGCCCAGCCAACAGAAGGGCTATGGAAGACACTGAAGTTTAGGGTGCACAGAGAACTGAAGACAAGCATGAACCACATGAAAGGCTTTAAGAACATGTAACTGATAATCCATGTGATAACAAATGCAGAGGGAAACCTGGGGTCTTGTTGATCATGAGGGTCTTGGAAACAGAACAGGGAGGGAGAACATTCCTGATAAGGGAAGCAACATAAGTGAATGCCCATATTTGCAAATATGCATAGGTATTTGGAGACACATATTCAAGAAAAAAGTGTGCAGAAACTAAATCACTCTACCAGTCAACCTCAAAACCTTCACACTGATCTCTGGTATTATACTTTTTTGCCATTTAACTCTACTTAGTATGGTTTATTCTTTTTTTATACGGTTGACTCTATATAAATTGAGTGGTATGTCAGTGCTTGTCTTACACTTTTTTGTTTATACTTCTAAATATAGTGACTTGCAGATAATAGACACTCAGCAAATATGGTTGGATTCATGGTTGATGCCCAGACATTGGAAACTGGATCAACAGCTACTCACTCATAGCGCTTTGCTAGTTTCACTCCATCTGTTCCATGTTCTCACCTGACTATTGATCTGAAAGCTGCACTACAAAACTTTAAATCATAGGTTTTCAGCCTTGGTTGCGCTGGCATCTCCTGAAATCCTGGAGCCTGTTACCCACCCCCAGATATTTTGATAACTGGGTAGGGCATGACTTGGGCATCAGGATTTCTGAAAGCTCCTAAAGTGATTCCAATGTGCTTTAGAAGCAGAAATGAAACAAGAACAGGAAGGACAATAGGGAAAAAATGAGTCCAGAAAGTTGTCTTAGCTATTTTAAAGTCATTTATCACAGTGTTATTGGTCATATTAAACTGGCAACATTTGAGTAAGCATATGAATAGAAATGTCTTTGCTTGAAGAACTAAGAGAAAACTATTAAGTAATTTTAGGTCATTACTATTATCAGGTATTATTAATAAGTACAACAAATTTTAACTTTTGGATTAGATGAAACACATATGATATACTTATAATTAAACTGGTGGAATATAGAGTACATTGTGTTAATAGCTTGAGCAATTTTAATGAAGTATATATGGAAATTTCAAAGCATGAACTCTGTATACATGTCACAAATATTTCAGGAAAGATGTCCATTACCATACCAACTAAGGCAAAATATCTATATATTATGCTTCACACTGAGTAACTTGTCTTAGTTTCCTAATAACTATAATAGCAATAGCTACCATTTATGGAAGCATGGTAATAAGCACTTTGGGGTTGATAATGTCAGCCTTATGACAACCTTTAATGCAGGCTTTGTTTCCTCCTTTTTATGAGGGAATTAATATGATGAAGCTAATACAGTCAGGGTGGTGAATTTGAACCAATGACTATGGGACTCTAAAACCTATGTTCTAGTCTACCACACTAAATTTTGAACATAACATGCAAGTAAATTTGAATCAGTTCAAATTTTTGTATTTTAGTGTTTATTAACAAAACTACTCCGAATTTTAGAACATAATTTCAATTACAAACTAACTTTTTCAACTGGTTGTGCATAACCCCCTCCACTTTTCTTACCCTCTGTTCAAACTATATCAATCTTTCTTTCCTGAATAATTCAATGATATTTTTCTCTCTCACTGCCTTTGTCCATGCAATTACTCTGCCTAAAACGCCCTTCCAAGTCTTGTGCATCTTACCATTTTCCTCATTCTTTCATGTCCGTCTCAGAGGTCACCCCTTCTATATATCTTTCTTGATCCTTTGGTTTCAATCTATTACTCCTTGAAACTTTCCTAGAACTATCTCGCTTTTAGCATCTGTATTGTACCTACTTGAATTACAATTATTTCTTTACTTATCTTATTCTCTCTAAATTATGAGCACTTGACCATAGAAACTCTTACTTTTTGTCTTCATATTTCCCTCATGGCCAAAAGAAGGGGTTCTCAACATGTGGAGTAGCATCACCTAGCAACTTATTAGAAATGCAAAATCTCACGCCACACTCCAGATCTACTAAATCAGAAACTGCGGGGCAGGGTTCGGCAGTCACGGGGGTTTTTTTTTGTTTTTTTTTTAACCTTTTTACTTTGAAATAATTAAGGATTCACAGGAAAGTGCAAAGAAATGGACAGAGAGATTCATCCAGCTTCCCCTCCATGTTAACATCTTGCATGAGTATATAAAGCAATTTCAAAACCAAGAAATTTACATTGGTACAATCCGTAGAACTTATTCAGAGATATGATCATTTGTGTGTGTGTGTATCACATGAGCAAATTTATCACAAGTGTAGATTCATGTAACCACCACCACAATCAATATGTTTAACTAGGCCACACACAGTGGCTCACACCTATAATCCCAGCATTTTGGGAGACCAAGGTGGAAGGATGACTTGAGCCCAGGAGTTTGAGACCAGCCTGGGCAACAAGCAAAACTTTGTCTCAACACAAAATGCAAAAATTAGCCAGGTGTGGTGGTACATACCTGTGGCCCCAGGTACTCAAAAGGCTGAAGTGAGAAGATTCCTTGAGCCCGGGAGGTCAAAACTACAGTGAGCTGTGATCACGCCACTGCACTCCAGCCTGGGCAACAGAGCCAGACTCTGTCTCAAAAAAAAAAAAAAAAAATATATATATATATATATATATATATATATATATATATATTTAACCATATCATCACCACAAGATCCCCTATGGCACCCCTTTTTAGCTACACCCATCCTGAACTCCTGGAAATTACTAATATGTTCCCTATAATTATATTATTTCATGAGTGAAATCATGCAGTATATATACTTTTTCATGCAGTGTATATGCTTCTTTTAACTTAGCATAAATTCCTTGAGGTTCATTCAAGTTGTGTGTACCAATAGTCCATTCATTTTTACTTTTAATAGTGGTCCATGGTGCTATGGTCTGAGTGTCTGTGTCCTCCCATAATTCGTATCTTGAAACCTAATTCCCAATGACACAGTATTAAGAGATGGGACCTATGAGAGTAATGGATTAGGTCATGAAGTTCCAACCTCATGAATGTGATTGGTGTCCTTTAAAGGCTTCTGAAGGGATCTAGTTCACACTTCCTACCTACTATCTGAGGATGGAGGTAGAAGGTATCATTTATGAAGCAGAGAGCAAGCCCTCACCAGACACTGGATCTGCCAGCCCCTTGATCTGGGGTTTCCCAGCCTCCAGAGCTATAAGCAACACATTTCTGTTGTTTACAAATTACACAGTCTACGGTATTTTGTTACAGCAGACCAAAATAAGACACATGATATGGACATACAGCTGGTCATTTGACCATTCATCTATTGAAGGATGGTTTAGGTTGTTTCTAATTTGGAGTTCTTAAGAACAAAGCTGCTAAAAACATTCATGGAAAAGTCTGTGTACAAATAGGTTTTTATTTCTCTGGGGTATATTCCTGAGAATGTAATTGCTGAATCATTAAAAAGGGGTATGTCCATTTTTAACTGTAAAAGAAACTGCCAAACTATTTTCCAGAGTGGCTATACCATTTTACATTCTGACCAGCAATACATGAGTGATCTAGTTTCTCCACATTCACATCAGCCAGTAGCATTTATCACTACTTTTTACTTTTAGCTTCTAGCAGTTCTAATAGGAGTGGAATGATATCTCATTGCGATTTTAATTTGAATTTCTCTAGTGCCTAATGATATTGAGCATCTTCTCATCTGCTTAGTTGCCATTTGTATACCCTCTTCTGTGAAACGTCTGTGTATGTTATTAGCCCATTTTCTGGCTGGATTGTTTGCTTTTTTACTGTTGAACTTTAAAGATTTATTTATATATTCTACATACAAGACCTTTGTTAAATATGCGCCTTGAAAATATTTCCTCCCCATCTGTAATTTATGTTTGATCCTCTTAACAGGGTCTTAAGCAGAACATAAGTTTTTTAATTTTGATGAAATTCAGTTTACCAGTTTTCCCATTTATGTATTGTGCTTTTGATGTCAAGACAAAACACGGGAGGAGTAATTCCTCCTACTTTACTATCCTTTTTCAAAATTATGTTTATTCTACAACCTTTCTCTTTTAAATAGAATAAGTTTTTCTATGTTTACAAAAAAAAACCTTGCTGAGATTTTATAAGAATTGCTTAAATCTAACAATCAACTTAGAAATAATTCACATCTTTACTATGTTGAGTCTTCTAATCCATGAACACATTATGTCTCTTCAAATATTTAGGACTTCTCTGATGTTTTTCAGAAGCATTTTGTAACAGTCATCAAACCAATCCTGTACATGTTTTGTTAGATTTAACCTAAGTATTTCATTTTCTTTGGAGCAACTATAAATGGCATTTTTAATTTTGGTTTCCACTAATTTATTGTCAGTATTCAGAAAAACAATTATTTTTTCTATGCTGTTCTGGTATTCTGTGACCTTATTGAATTTGATTAATTCTAGGAGTTTTGTTTATTTTTGTAGATTACTTGAGATTTTCTATGTAGACAATCAAGTCATCTGAAAATAGAGACAGTTTTATTTCTTCTTTTCTAATCTGTATGCATTTTCTTTCTTTGTCTTGGTTTATTTCGCTGACTAGAACTTCAGGCATGATGTTTAATAAAAGAGTAGTGAGAGCAGACATCCTTAACTTAGTGGCAAAAGTATGATGTTAACTGAGGTTTTGTGTTTATGCTTTTTATGAGTTTGAAGAAGTACTATATTACTAGTGTACTGAGTTTGCTCAAAAATAACAGCTGAATTTTGCCAAATACCTTTTCTGATATGATTACGTGATTTGTATTGTTTAGTCTGTTGATATGGTGGATTACACTGATTGAGTTTCAGATACTGAACCAGTCTTGTAACCTGGAATACATTCCATTTGAATGTGGTGTGCTATTCTTTTTATACATTGTTGAGTTTGATTTCCTAAGATTTTCTTGGGGAATTTTAGATCGAAGTTCACAAAAGACATTGGTTTGTTGTTTTTTTTTAGGGGCACTTGTCTAGTTTTAGTATCAGGGTAATATTGGCCCCATAAAATGAGTTGAAACATGCTCCCTTAATTTTCTAGAAGAGATTGTGTAAAATTTGTGTTAATTTTTTAAATATTTGGTAAAATAATCCTACAAAAAAAGGGCCTGGATATTTCTCTTTAAAGAATTTCTAAATGACAGATTCAATTTATTTAGTTATTAAAGTGTTCTTCATGTTACCTACTTCATCATGGCTGAATTTTAGTAGATTGTGGTTTTTGAGATATTAGTCCATTTTTTTCTAAGTTGTTTGAACTTATTAGTTTAAAGTTGTTCCTTGTAAGCCTGGACTATTCTTTTAATGGCTGCAGGATGTGTAACGGGATCTCTTGTCAACACATATATTGGTGATTTTTTTCTTAATTTTTTTTTTTTTTTTTTGAGTCAAGGTCTTGCTGTGTCACCCACGCTGTAGTGAAGTTGTACAATCTCAGTTCACTGCAGACTCAACTTCCCAGGCCTAAGCAATCCCCCACCTCAGCCTCCCAAGTAGCTAGGACAAGTGCATGCCTCCATGCTTGGCTATTTTTTAAAATTATTTTTTGTAGAGACAGGGCCTCACTATATTGCCCAGATTGATCTTGAACTCCTAGGCTGAAGTAATCCTCCTGCCTTGACCTCCCAAAGTACTAAAACTACAGGCATGAGTCACCATGCCTGGCCTTCTTCTGTATATTTATCTTTGTCAGTCTTGCTAGAGGTTTATCCATTTCACTGATTTAAAAAAAGAGAGAGAGAGATTTGCTTCATTAATTTTTTTCTAATGTTTTCCTATTTTAAATTCCACTGGTTTCTGCTATCTTGATATCTGCTGCCCATCTTTCTGATTGCTTTGGGTTTACTTTTACTCATTTTTCTAATTTCTTGAGGTAGAAACTTAAAGTGATGGGTAATTTTATGTGTAAACTTGATGGAGTCATGAGGTACCCAGAGGTTTGGTTAAACATTATTTCTAGGTGTGTCTGTGAGGGTTTCTTTGGAGGTTAGCATTTGAATCTGTAGGTTCTAAAGCAGAAGTAAAATAAAGAAGTTTGCCCTTCCCAGTGTGGGTGGGCCTCGTCTAATCCACTGAGGACTGAAAAGCACAAAAAGGTGGAAGAGAGAATTCTCTCTGTATGACCGCTTGAGCTGAAACATCAGTCTTCTGCCCTTGGACTAAGGCTTACACCATTGGCACTCCTGGTTCTCAGGCCTTCGGACTTGAACTAGAACTTCCACCACTGATTGTCTGGTTTATTTGGGCTCTTAGGCCTCCAGATTCAGACTAGAACTGGCTTTCCTGGGTCCTCAGCTTGCAAATGGCAGATTATGGGACAGCTCAGCCTCAATAATTGCATCAGAACCAATGATTCACAATAAATCTCATTCTAGATATACAGATATCTACATAACTATATATACCCAGAGAGATCAATAGATAGATCTCCTATTTGTTCCATTTCTCTGGAGAACCCTAATACACTTAGATTATTGATTTGAGATTGCTCTTCTCTAATGGAAGCAGTAAGCCCTCTCATCCCAGCTTTATCTGCATTTTGCAAATTTTGATATGTGTTTTTATTTTTATTCAGTTTATGTATTTTTAAATTTCCTTTGAGATTTTAGCTTTGACTCATAGATTATTTAGAGATATGTTGTTTAATTCCTAAGTGCTTAGAGATTTTCCAGTTGTCTTTCATGCAGTAATTTCTAGCTTCATTTCATTATAGTCAGAAAGCACACTCTATGTGATTTTAATTCTTTAAATTGCTTAATGTTTGTTTTATGACCCAGGACATAGTCTATCTCTGTGAATGTTCTATGGTGCTTGAAAAGAATGTGTATTCCATTTATGTCAGTTGAAATGTTCTATAAATGGCCATTAGATCCTCTTGTTTGATGGTGTTGTTCAGTTGTGTATCCTTGCTAATATCTTTTCTAGTAGTTCTATCAGTTCCTGAGAAGGGGTGGCGTTGGTCCCAATCAAATACAATCAGAGTTTTAACAAGCTCTCCAGGTGATTCTAATGTGTACTAAATTTTGAGAGCCACTGGCCTAGAGTAGAATAACTCAGTTAAGTTTGTTGAGTTGGATAAAACTTCACTTTCTTATAGACTGTAAATTAGAATGGCCTATTTTATAACTTGATACTGTTTTTAGGCAGCACAAAAAATTATTCTGAGTTAGGAAGTTAGGAAGACAAGGAAAGTTCTCACCCTGTGTTCCCATATGTAACTAAAATAATTATTTTAATTATTTGCTCCACAACTCCACCCATAGATACAGGTATATCTCAAGCAGCAATGCATATGCATAAAAGGGAGCAACTCATATAAAACTCCAAAAACCTTCAGAGTTTTAACTAAAACCAAGTTGTAAATTTAAAGCTAATATTAAACTTAAATGAAGAACCACATAATACCTTAGCCTACCATTTCTGAGACTGGTCAGTTTATTTGTGTGTGCATTTGATTAATGCACAGTTATTTTCTCCTCTCATGATCCAAGAACGGTACCAGGTGCTAGAAACAGATCAGAGAATAAGTCATGGAGTTCACTATATATGCAAATATTTAATGTCATTATAGCAAGTATTATCAAAAAGATGTACAGAGTGCTAAGATAGCACAGCAGTAGGCCTAGACTGGTCCACAGGGATCAGGGAAGGTTTTCCTGATTAATTGACAGGTGATCTGAGGTTTAAAGAATGAGCCAGACTTGGCTTAATGAAGAGGAAGAAAATGAGATTAAAAATCAAGCAAACCACATTTGCCAAGAGCTAAAAGAAATAGCTTGACCTCGTACACTGAGAGGGGTAGTAAAGCTGCACCATCAAGAAAGTCCAGCGTGATGGTGGAAACTAAAGGAAGTATCCATCTACCTGAAGTGTTCTATATGAAGATGACGGCTTCCAGCCAGCTCAAGCACATTTCACCAAGGCAGTGAGACTGAGCACCTGTGAAATCACAATAGGCTCCACTTACCCAACCCAACTATGTTCTGGGAACAGTACCAGGATCCTTCCGAACATTCACTCCTGTAATTTCTTGAGTCTACATCAACACAGTTTGCCCTCTACTGGAACAAAAGCCATGAAGGGGCTGTATTTAAAAAGTAAATGGGAAAACAGTTTGCATTTGGATTTCCAATTCTGCATTTGGAAACCTTTTTCCATTAACCCTTGGGCATTGGAGAAGGATAAGAAAGTAACCCAGCGATAGGAAAGAAAATTAACAATTTTCAAGTGCTTACTAAGTGCCAGGCACTAGACTGAGAGTTTTACATATGCTATCTGTGTTTATCTTTTCTAATCTTCACAGGACCTCAGGAAATGGGCATTATTTTTCTCATTTTAAAACATGGAAAGAAAATAGAGAAAAGTGAAGTAACTTTCTCAAGGGAGGAAGTAAATGGCCAAGACCAGAGCTGAACCCAGGGTCTGTATGGAAACAAGCTGGGCAGATTTCCACTTGGGGCTGCTTCCCTGGGAGCTGTGTTCCATCCCAAGGACACAAGTCCCCCTTTCTCTCCCACCCCCATTGTTGTTTCTTTTCCTTCTGCCCTCCTAGTCAGCCCCCTAGATTTACTCTAACTCTCCCCCTGATATCTGCCCCTCTCTGATTTTCCCTCTTACATGTACCAAAACTTCTTCTGCAATACTCAATCACCAAAGCAGGATGTTCTCCCCAAGAACCTGAACATCTACCTTATAAATGTAATGTTGAGAATGCATAGTGCCAGCCGTACCGTGCTAAGAAAGTTCAAAACCACTATTTGCCTACTTCCTTTATTACAGTGTTATAGGCAGAATCTTTGGACTCAACAGTCTAAAGGAAACATTTTTAGCTCTGCCACTGACATATTACTCTGTTTCAAGATCTTATTGCTATTGTATTCATATGATTTTATTTGGATTCTAATATGACTTTGGGGGAATGTCAGACCTGTAAAACATATTTATGCAGCTGCAGTAAAAGAATTGAGATGGCTGTGAAGGGAACAAGACAGAACAAAACACTGGAAGATGCCAGGAGTTTCCGTGGATACACTATTTCTGTTATCTGGTATGGAACTCATACAGGCACAATTTCCTAAAGTACACAGATAAAGATTGAAAAGCCAAAATATAATTTCAGTTGAGAAGAAGATTGTGTTAGTGGGTTTTTTTTTCTATTCTAGACAAAGGACATATAAACTCCAGAAAATAATGTTTTCCAAGTTATAGTGTACACATTTATAGTGAATTTAGATTTTTAATCAGTTGTAAAAAATACAATCACAATTTATCTAGGCTGCAATGGGAACTATCAAGTAGAATGAGTATGAAAACATGTGAATACAATTTTTAAGATGAGGTGATTTCATTTGATGGAAATAAAATGTTGAGAATCTATGAAGCTCATATATATTTTTTTCTCATCTTTGGAACCAAATAAAGCATTAGCTTAAAATGACCTGATTATGAATGTTATTTCAAACAAAATTTCTTTATTTTTTGTTCTCCAGGTGAACAAATATTATTCAAATTTGGCACTAGGTTAGCATCACTGTCCAGGCAAGCAGAGAGTCATGGAGAGTTTAAACAAGAAGAATAGAGGGGCGGAGCAAGATGGCCAAATAGGAACAGCTCCAGTCTCCAACTCCCAGCGCGAGCAACACAGAAGACCGGTGATTTCTGCATTTTCAACTGAGGTACTGGGTTCATCTCACTGGGGAGTGCCAGACGATCGGTGCTGGTCAGCTGCTGCAGCCCGACCAGCGAGAGCTGAAGCAGGGCGAGGCACTGCCTCACCTGGGAAGCGCAAGGGGGAAGGGAATCCCTTTTCCTAGCCAGGGGAACTGAGACACACAACACCTGGAAAATCGGGTAACTCCCACCCCAATACTGCGCTTTAAGCAAACAGGCACACCAGGAGATCATATCCCACACCTGGCCGGGAGGGTCCCACACCCACGGAGCCTCCCTCATTGCTAGCACAGCAGTCTGTGATCTACCGGCAAGGCAGCAGCGAGGCTGGGGGAGGGGCACGCGCCATTGCTGAGGCTTCAGTAGGTAAACAAACCTGCTGGGAAGCTCGAACTGGGTGGAGCTCACAGCAGCTCAAGGAAACCTGCCTGTCTCTGTAGACTCCACCTCTGGGGACAGGGCACAGTAAACAATAACAAACGAAGCAGAAAGCTCTGCAGATGCAAACGACTCTGTCTGACAGCTTTGAAGAGAGCAGTGAATCTCCCAACACGGAGATTGAGATCTGAGAAGGGACAGACTCCCTGCTCAAGTGGGTCCCTGACCCCGGAGTAGCCTAACTGGGAGACATCCCCCACTAGGGGCAGTCTGACACCCCACATCTCACAGGGTGGAGTACACCCCTGAGAGGAAGCTTCCAAAGCAAGAATCAGACAGGTACACTCGCTGTTCAGAAATATTCTATCTTCTGCAGCCTCTGCTGCTGATACCCAGGCAAACAGGGTCTGGAGTGGACCTCAAGCAATCTCCAACAGACCTACAGCTGAGGGTCCTGACTGTTAGAAGGAAAACTATCAAACAGGAAGGACACCTACACCAAAACCCCATCAGTACATCACCATCATCAAAGACCAGAGGCAGATAAAACCACAAAGATGGGGAAAAAGCAGGGCAGAAAAGCTGGAAATTCAAAAAATAAGAGCGCATCTCCCCCGGCAAAGGAGCGCAGCTCATCGCCAGCAATGGATCAAAGCTGGACGGAGAATGACTTCGACGAGATGAGAGAAGAAGGCTTCAGTCCATCAAATTTCTCAGAGCTAAAGGAGGAATTACGTACCCAGCGCAAACAAACTAAAAATCTTGAAAAAAAAAGTGGAAGAATTGATGGCTAGAGTAATTAATGCAGAGAAGGTCATAAACGAAATGAAAGAGACGAAAACCATGACACGAGAAATACGTGACAAATGCACAAGCTTCAGTAACCGACTCGATCAACTGGAAGAAAGAATGTCAGCGATTGAGGATCAAATGAATGAAATGAAGCGAGAAGAGAAACCAAAAGAAAAAAGAAGAAAAAGAAATGAACAAAGCCTGCAAGAAGTATGGGATTATGTAAAAAGACCAAATCTACGTCTGATTGGGGTGCCTGAAAGTGAGGGGGAAAATGGAACCAAGTTGGAAAACACTCTTCAGGATATCATCCAGGAGAACTTCCCCAACCTAGTAGGGCAGGCCAACATTCAAATCCAGGAAATACACAGAACGCCACAAAGATACTCCTCGAGAAGAGCAACTCCAAGACACATAATTGCCAGATTCACCAAAGTTGAAATGAAGGAAAAAATCTTAAGGGCAGCCAGAGAGAAAGGTCGGGTTACCCACAAAGGAAAGCCCATCAGACTAACAGCAGATCTCTCAGCAGAAACTCTTCAAGCCAGAAGAGAGTAGGGGCCAATATTCAACATTCTTTTTTTTTTTTTTTTTTAATTTATTTATTATTATTAAACTTCAAGTTGTAGGGTACATGTGTACAACGTGCAGGTTTGCTACATATGTATACTTGTGCCATGTTGGTGTGCTGCACCCATCAACTCGTCATTTACATCAGGTATAACTCCCAATGCAATCAACATTCTTAAAGAAAAGAATTTTAAACCCAGAATTTTATATCCAGCCAAACTAAGTTTCATAAGTGAAGGAGAAATAAAATCCTTTACAGATAAGCAAATGCTTAGAGATTTTGAACCACTAGGCCTGCCTTACAAGAGACCCTGAAGGAAGCACTAAACATGGAAAGGAACAACCGGTACCAGCCATTGCAAAAACATGCCAAAATGTAAAGACTATCAAGGCTAGGAAGAAACTGCATCAACTAACGAGCAAAATAACCAGTTAATATCATCATGGCAGGATCAAGTTCACACATAACAATCTTAACCGTAAATGTAAATGGACTAAATGTTCCAATTAAAAGACACAGACTGGCAAGCTGGATAAAGAGTCAAGACCTATCAGTCTGCTGTATTCAGGAGACCCATCTCACACGTAGAGACATACATAGGCTCAAAATAAAGCGATGGAGGAAGATTTACCAAGCAAATGGAGAACAAAAAAAGCGGGGGTTGCAATACTAGTCTCTGATAAAACAGACTTTAAACCATCAAAGATCAAAAGAGACAAAGAAGGCCATTACATAATGGTAAAGGGATCAATTCAACAGGAAGAGCTAACTATCCTAAATATATATGCACCCAATACAGGAGCACCCAGATTCATAAAGCAAGTCCTTAGAGACTTACAAACAGACTTAGACTCCCATACAATAATAATGGGAGACTTCAACACTCCACTGTCAACATTAGACAGATCAACGAGACAGAAAGTTAACAAGGATATCCAGGAATTGAACTCATCTCTGCAGCAAGCAGACCTAATAGACATCTATAGAACTCTCCACCCCAAATCAACAGAATATACATTCTTCTCAGCACCACATCGTACTTACTCCAAAATTGACCACGTAATTGGAAGTAAAGCACTCCTCAGCAAATGTACAAGAACAGAAATTATAACAAACTATCTCTCAGACCACAGTGCAATCAAACTAGAACTCAGGACTAAGAAACCCAATCAAAACCGCTCAACTACATGGAAACTGAACAACCTGCTCCTGAATGACTACTGGGTACATAACAAAATGAAGGCAGAAATAAAGATGTCCTTTGAAACCAATGAGAACAAAGATACAACATACCAGAATCTCTGGGACACATTTAAAGCAGTGTGTAGAGGGAAATTTATAGCACTAAATGCCCACAAGAGAAAGCAGGAAAGACCTAAAATTGACACTCTAACATCGCAATTAAAAGAACTAGAGAAGCAAGAGCAAACACATTCGAAAGCTAGCAGAAGGCAAGAAATAACTAAGATCAGAGCAGAACTGAAGGAGATAGAGACACAAAAAACCCTCCAAAAAATCAATGAATCCAGGGGTTGGTTTTTTGAAAAGATCAACAAAATTGACAGACCACTAGCAAGACTAATAAAGAAGAAAAGAGAGAAGAATCAAATCGATGCAATTAAAAATGATAAAGGGGATATCACCACCGACCCCACAGAAATACAAACTATCATCAGAGAATACTATAAACACCTCTACACAAATAAACTGGAAAATCTAGAAGAAATGGATAATTTCCTGGACACTTACACTCTCCCAAGACTAAACCAGGAAGAAGTTGAATCCCTGAATAGACCAATAGCAGGCTCTGAAATTGAGGCAATAATTAATAGCCTACCGACCAAAAAAAGTCCAGGACCAGATGGATTCACAGCTGAATTCTACCAGAGGTACAAGGAGGAGTTGGTACCATTCCTTCTGAAACTATTCCAATCAACAGAAAAAGAGGGAATCCTCCCTAACTCATTTTATGAGGCCAACATCATCCTGATACCAAAGCCTGGCAGAGACACAACAAAAAAAGAGAATTTTAGACCAATATCCCTGATGAACATCGATGCAAAAATCCTCAATAAAATACTGGCAAACCGAATCTAGCAGCACATCAAAAAGCTTATCCACCATGATCAAGTGGGCTTCATCCCTGGGATGCAAGGCTGGTTCAACATATGCAAATCAATAAACATAACCCAGCATATAAACAGAACCAAAGACAAGAACCACATCATTATCTCAATAGATGCAGAAAAGGCTTTTGACAAAATTCAACAGCCCTTCATGCTAAAAACGCTCAATAAATTCGGTATTGATGGAACGTACCTCAAAATAATAAGATCTATTTATGACAAACCCACAGCCAATATCATACTGAATGGGCAAAAACTGGAAAAATTCCCTTTGAAAACTGGCACAAGACAGGGATGCCCTCTCTCACCACTCCTATTCAACATAGTGTTGGAAGTTCTGGCTAGGGCAATCAGGCAAGAGAAAGAAATCAAGGGGATTCAGTTAGGAAAAGAAGAAGTCAAATTGTCCCTGTTTGCAGATGACATGATTGTTTATTTAGAAAACCCCATTGTCTCAGCCCAAAATCTCCTTAAGCTGATAAGCAACTTCAGCAAAGTCTCAGGATACAAAATTAATGTGCAAAAATCACAAGCATTCTTATACACCAGTAACAGACAAACAGAGAGCCAAATCAGGAATGAACTTCCATTCACAATTGCTTCAAAGAGAATAAAATACCTAGGAATCCAACTTACAAGGGATGTAAAGGACCTCTTCAAGGAGAACTACAAACCACTGCTCAGTGAAATAAAAGAGGACACAAACAAATGGAAGAACATACCATGCTCATGGATAGGAATAATCAATATCGTGAAAATGGCCATACTGCCCAAGGTAATTTATAGATTCAATGCCATTCCCATCAAGCTACCAATGAGCTTCTTCACAGAATTGGAAAAAACTGCTTTAAAGTTCATATGGAACCAAAAAAGAGCCCGCATCTCCAAGACAATCCTAAGTCAAAAGAACAAAGCTGGAGGCATCACGCTACCTGACTTCAAACTATACTACAAGGCTACAGTAACCAAAACAGCATGGTACTGGTACCAAAACAGAGATATAGACCAATGGAACAGAACAGAGTCCTCAGAAATAATACCACACATCTACAGCCATCTGATCTTTGACAAACCTGAGAGAAACAAGAAATGGGGAAAGGATTCCCTATTTAATAAATGGTGCTGGGATAATTGGCTAGCCATAAGTAGAAAGCTGAAACTGGATCCTTTCCTTACTCCTTATACGAAAATTAATTCAAGATGGATTAGAGACTTAAATGTTAGACCTAATACCATAAAAATCCTAGAGGAAAACCTAGGTAGTACCATTCAGGACATAGGCATGGGCAAAGACTTCATGTCTAAAACACCAAAAGCAACAGCAGCAAAAGCAAAAATTGACAAATGGGATCTAAATAAACTAAAGAGCTTCTGCACAGCAAAAGAAACTACCATCAGAGTGAACAGGCAACCTACAGAATGGGAGAAAATTTTTGCAATCTACTCATCTGACAAAGGGCTAATATCCAGAACCTACAAAGAACTCAAACAAATTTACAAGAAAAAAACAAACAACCCCATCCAAAAGTGGGCAAAGGATATGAACAGACATTTCTCAAAAGAAGACATTCATACAGCCAACAGACACATGAAAAAATGCTCATCATCACTGGCCATCAGAGAAATGCAAATCAAAACCACAATGAGATGAGATACCATCTCACACCAGTTAGAATGGCGATCATTAAAAAGTCAGGAAACAACAGGTGCTGCAGAGGATGTGGAGAAATAGGAACACCTTTACACTGCTGGTGGGATTGTAAACTAGTTCAACCATTATGGAAAACAGTATGGCGATTCCTCAAGGACCTAGAACTAGATGTACCATATGACCCAGCCATCCCATTACTGGGTATATACCCAAAGGATTATAAATTATGCTGCTATAAAGACACATGCACACGTATGTTTATCGCAGCACTATTCACAATAGCAAAGACTTGGAATCAACCCAAATGTCCATCAGTGACAGATTGGATTAAGAAAATGTGGCACATATACACCATGGAATACTATGCAGCCATAAAAAAGGATGAGTTTGTGTCCTTTGTAGGGACATGGATGCAGCTGGAAACCATCATTCTTAGCAAACTATCACAAGAACAGAAAACCAAACACCGCATGTTCTCACTCATAGGTGGGAACTGAACAATGAGATCACTTGGACTCGGGAAGGGGAACATCACACACCGGGGCCTATCATGGGGAGGGGGGAGGGGGGGAGGGATTGCATTGGGAGTTATACCTGATGTAAATGACGAGTTGATGGGTGCAGCACACCAACATGGCACAAGTATACATATGTAACAAACCTGCACGTTATGCACATGTACCCTACAACTTAAAGTATAATAATAATAAATAAATTTAAAAAAAAAAAAAAAAGAAGAATAGAAAGCCAGCCTCACTTACTATAGTGGCTACCTGGCAATATTGGCAGAATCTTATACTGTTGAGAAGCAGAGTGAAGTATTTGGTTTCCTATGTGGCATTTCGTTTTGAACTCTCTACATTGTACTTAAGACCATAGATTTACATCCTTAGAGGAAAAAAAGCTGCCAACAGGAATTATTAGCCTGACTCTAGCTGCCTTGATTCAGATGCTCACTCAGTGCTGATGGACAGACTGGCAGATATTCTCTGGGTTAGGAAAGCTCCTTGGGAAAAGGTTGGTAGCTGCTCTTAGAAAAAAAACTCTAACATTTTACCTTTTTCTGGGATCACCAACTTCAGGCAGATATTTAAGTGGACTAAGACTAATAAATTGACTGAATTACTACCCTAGCCTCCTGAAGTGCTCATGTTAGTATGCACATGTGTGCACATGTATCTGTATTGATATTTGGGTGGGGGAGAAATCTTGTCACCCTTGACCAAATAGGAGACATGCTAGGAAGCCAGATCCTTGGCCATATCTATAAACATGTCTATACTCACCTCCCCACACCAACACCTTTCAGATGTATTTACCTTATAAAGGAGCACAGTAACAACCACACACACATCCAATAAACATGTATCACATACAGCTAATGTGAGTCCGAAAATATGTATGGGCCACTTTTATGCTATGAGCATGCATGTCCTAGATATCAGCACTGGAGATCTGACTATGAATAGGACACAAGCTGTAACTTCAGGAGCTCACAATGAATCTAGAGCTTAAAATATTTCAGCAGTTGAGGAATAGAGAAGAAAACAAGGAAGATACTTCAGGTAAAGTAAAACACATGACTCCAGAAGACAAAACTGGCAGGTAATAGTAAAGCTCATAGTACTCAAGTTGGTCTTAATTTATTCATGAGAAACTAGGAGCCATTGAAAGGTTTTTGTGGCTTTTGTTGAGGCAAAAGAATGACAGTTCCAGAGCCATGTTTTAGAGACAGGACTCTGGCAGCACTGTGGAAGAGCTGGTGTGCAGAAGGAAATGGAAAGCAGAGGGACAACTTAGGAGACAATTTTCACAGTGAAAACATAATACAACAGGGAAGTAAAGGTTGAAATTGGGTAATTTTTAAGAAATAGAATTTACAAAACTGACTAAAAGAGATAGAAAACCAAAAGAGAAATTAGAAAAAGAAAAAGTTGTCAAAGAGCTCACTACCTCATCACCCACCCCCAACCCCTCAATGCACACACACACAACCATCTATAAAAGGACCTTGTCCAAATAGTTTTATAGGGGAAAAATCTACCAAACTTTTAAAGACAAGTAATTCCAATGCTACTTGAGTGATTTCATAGTATAGAAAGAGGCATGTATAAACAAAACACCACATTAACACCTAAACCTGAGAGAGCACATCAACAAATACAAAACTATAGGTGAACATCTCAGGAATATCAATGCAAAATGCCTAATAAAACTATCAACAAGTGGCCGGGCACAGTGGCTCACACCTGCAATCCCAGCACTTTGGGAGGCCGAGATGGGTGGATCACGAGGTCAGGAGATGGAGACCATCCTGGCTAACATGGTGAAACCCTGTCTCTACTAAAAATACAAAAAAAAAGAATTAGCCTGGCATGGTGGTGGGTGCCTGTAGTCCCAGCTACTTGGGAGGCTGAGGCAGGAGAATGGCATGAACCCAGGAGACAGAACTTGCAGTGAGCTGAGATTGTGCCCCTGCACTCTGGCCTAGTGACAGAGAGAGACTCCATCTCAAAAAAAAAGTGTTAGAAAATTATCAAGGAACATTGCTATAGTTTGAGTGTGTGCCCCAAAGTTCATATGTTGAAAACTTAATTTCCAATGCAACCATGTTGAGAGTTGGGACTTTTAAGAGGTGATTAGGTCCTCAAGAGCTCTGCCATCATGAATGTTTTAATATTAACGCCATTATCAAGGAAGTGAGTTTCTGACAAAAGCATCAGTTTAGCCCCTTTCCTTCTCCCCTCAACTCCCCACCCACTACCTTGTTCTCTTGCCCTTCCACCTTCTGTCATAGGATGACACAGCAAGAAGGCCCTTGCTAGATGTGGCCCCTTGATACTCCCAGCCTCCAGAAAAACTGTAAGCCAAATAAATTTCTATTCATTATAAATGATCCTGTTTTTGGTATTCTGTTATAGCAGCACAAAATGGACTAAGACAAACATCTCCAAATATGCTGCAAAGGTAGTTGATAAAAGTCAACATTTATTTCTGTTCATGTCTTTAATCTATTTTTCTATTGGGTTATTGGTCATTTTTTATTAATTTGTAAAGTTCATATGGAAAACATATTAATTTGTAAGAGTCCTTTATGTACAGTCTATATATAATTCCTCTGTGGCACCAATCTTCTCCTACTTTGTACTCTGTCTTTTAATTCTCCTTATGATTTCTTTTGAAGAACAAGCAGTCTTAAATTTTAATCTAGTCAAATATATCAATATTTTACATGTTGTTTCTTATTATTTGATCTAAGAATCACTCTCAAAAATTTCTTTTTAAAAGTGTTCATGAATTTTAAGATCTCTTCTTATTAAAACTAAGCTTTTAATAAAATAAAGACACAGAGTCTTGTGTTTGTATGAGATGCCTAGTGGCACCATATGGTTTATTTTGGTAGGCAGCATCCTTGCAAATAAAAGAAAATCTATGTGTAGTTGATTTTAATTGAGTTACATTATAGAATAGACTCTCCTGGAGCAAATTATGAAATACCTACTAGAAAATATAAAAAAGATCAGTGAATGTTAAGAGTATAGTTAGATATGTAGAGTGTATGAAATTATGACAAGGATACACTCATGTTCCAGGAGCAAGAAGTGAACCTTAAAGAGTGATAATGCCATGAGGGATTTCCTCTAGGGGAAAAAGGAATATTTCTGATTCATTGTAAACTGTCACTGCAGTTTGTGGGATTTACTGGCTCCTAAGGTCTCAGGATTGAGTCAATTTAGGGAAGGCAGCAATATTGTCAGCCCACTCTAGGCCAGGGGAAAGTGTCTTCTCTATCAGACCTTAATGTGTGCAGAGAAGGTAAGTTCATATAACTTAATGGCTAGCTTTGGTTCATGGTCAAAATATATGATTTCTTTCCAATAAATGAAGTTAATGCAGAAATGGATAGCTAAGGTATGGTAATGTTCTACTCAGGTTTAAAAGATGCTTTCAAAATAGTGAATACACTAGAAGATTTTCAGAAGAAAAGAGTCATTAAAGAAGGAGCAACTGCATTTTGGCACATACAAGCCTGATTCTGGGCAGGGCAGTGCCTCTCCATCCCGGTTCTGGAGAGAGGATCCTGCTCATAACCTGCTCATAACCTGGTAAGCTCATAACGTGGTAAGCTAAGGCTTGGCACAGAACTTGCTAGCGGTCCCAACTACGCCTCCTGCCACAGGACACATTTTCCCTCTCCTAGAGTGGGCTGACAATATTGCTGGGTCTCCTTTAGGACAGAAGATGAAGATCAGCCCAGACTAACTTTGCACAGGTCTTAGCCAATATCATCAGTGTGATGTCTAATCTACCCCCACTAGACAGAGAATAAAGTCACCAGACATTACTCTGGTTAACTAACCAGATAAAGAGTTGTTATCATTCTTTAAGGACAATAAGATGTCCTTTCCCTCAAAACTTAAAGTCCCTGATGAAAGATTCAGCTCAGATTTGCCACCAACCCATTAGTGAGCACAGAATGAATGGCTATGTTTTGGCATGGCTTCTATATCATAGCAAATGACTTATCAGAGGGGAAAAGCCAAGCTCCAGACAAGGAGTGCCATTAACCCAAAGGCAAGAGCAGTAGATACACAGGCTGTGAGCACAGGGCTGTACACAGAGCCCTCATTGGCATCTCCATGGGGAGGCCTAGTAATCTGATGTTAGAAGCGAGGACTCATCGCTCTGAGTGCTGTGCATACAGGAGATACTCGATAATACTAAATCAAAGCACATAAGCAAGTGCTGGGTAAATCGTACCTACTGGAATAAAGAGTAACATTCAGTTATTATTTTAGCTATTATTTTAAACATTACTTCCTACTTCAAAAGTATGCATGGATGAAATTGTATCTTATTTCTGTTTTTTAGAGCTTAAGAAAGATATTGGTTCTTAATTCCTGTTTATGTTCTGAACGTCAAATGAATTTTTGAAATAAATGTTTTACCAGCAAAAAAAGGAATATATATTTCTTATCATAATATAAAACATACATCCCAATTCCAAAGCTAGCATCATACTTCATAAGGAAGCACAGGAAGTATCTCATTAAAGCCAAAAACAATACAAGGTGAATGAGAGAGATGGCTGGAAAAACTATATATATAAGGGTGTCCATTACCACCACCACTATTCAACATTTTCCTGCATATATTAGCCAAGACAATTAGAGAAAAGAAAGACATAAAGTATGTAAATTAGGAAGAAAGGGGCTAACATATTTGCATATGATAGTATCATATACCTGAAAAACCAAAAGAATCAACTAAAAAGTTGATAAACAACAACAAAATTCAGTAAAGTGAACAAATAAAATATCCAGAAATCAATAGCTCCTGTTTAGAAAAACAACAACCAGTTAAAAAAATCTGCCTATTTCTACAATAGAAATACATTACAATAGAAATACACACTCACATGTGCAAAATCTACATGATTAAATGTTTTAAATCACATAAGACCTAAAAAATATTTGAACAACTAGAAAGTCATATGCTATTCTTTGAAAGACTCTATTTTATGAAGATGATGAACATGTAAATTTAACGTATTACCATTAAAAATGCCAAAACAACTTTTTTTAACTAGACAAGTTGATTCTAAAGTTCAAATGGGAAAAATAATCCACAAAAATAAGCAGGATAATTCTTAAAAAGAAGAAGTAAAGGAGAAGACTAGCCCTAAAGATATTAAAATGTACACATATAATAATGTAACAATTAAAAGTGAGATGAGATATTGAAGCATGATTAAACAGACATGGCAACTGAACAGAAAAACAAATGCCAGAAAAAATTCCAAACTCATGCAAGGATCTGTCATATAATAAAGGCATTATTTCAAATTGGCATTGAAAAAGCTGGGTATGTAGAAAACTATGGTTTTGTAACTATATCCTGCATCATAAGTTCTATGTGGCTCAAAATTCTAATGCAAAAAACTGAAACAAAAAAATATCTAAATGAAATATTTAAAAATCTTAAACTCTCAGCAATTTATTTTATGAATATCAACAAACTGATTATAAAGTTTATATGGAGAAGCAAAAGACCAAGAATAGTAAAAACAATATAGAAGAAAAAGAAAAAAGTTGAAGGACTGACACCACCCAGATTTGACTTACTATAAAGTTACAATAATCAAGACAGTATGGTATTGGTGAAAGAATAGACAAATAGATCAATGGAACAGAATAGAGCTCAGAATTGGACCCATATAGGCCGGGCATGGTGGCTCACATGGGTCAAGTGCTTTCTGTAATCCCAGCACTTCAGGAGGCTGATGCAGCAGGACTGCTTGAGCCTGGGAGTGGCATGTACCTGTAGTCCCAGCTACTCAGGTGGCTAAGATGGGAGGATTGATTGAGCCCAGGAGGTCGAGGCTGCAGTGAGCTGTGATTGTACCACTGCACTCCAACCCGGGCAACAGAGCAACTCCCTGTCTCAAAAACAAAATAAAACAAAAAGAAAAAGAAATAGACCCATATAAAAGTGGTCAACTGATCTTCAAAAAGGTGTAAAGGCAATTTGATGGAGCAAAGATATTCCTTTCAAAAAATGGTGTTGGAACAACTAGATATCTACATTTTAGAAAGTGAATCTAGACACAGATCTTACACCTTTCACAAAAAATAACTCAAAATGGATTGTAGATAGACCTAAATGCAAAACTATGAAACTCCTAGAACATAACATAGGAAAAAAATCTAGGTAATCTTAGATGTGGCAATGACTTCTTAGATACAATAAAAAAGGGACAGTCTACGAAAAAAATAATTGATAAACTAGACTTCATTAAAATTTAAAACTTCTGCTCTGTGAAAAACATTGTCAAAAGAATGAAAGACAAGGCATGAACTGTGAGACAATATTTACAAAGGACATATCTGATAAGAGACTATCATCCAAAATACACAGAGAATCCTTAAAACTCAAAAATAAGAAAATAAACAACATGATTTAAAAAATAGGCCAAGGACCTTCACAGACATCTCACCAAAGACGACGTACAGATGGCAAATATGAAAAAATACTCAACATTATATGTCATTAGAGAATTGCGAGTTAAAACAATGATATACTACTATACAACTAATAGGATGGCCAAAATCTGAAACACTGAAAATGCCAAGTGTTGGAAAGGTTGTGGAACAATGCAGATTCTCAACCATTGCTAGTGGGAATGGAAAATGGTACAGCCACTTCGGAAGATAGTTTGACCGTCTCATACAAAACCAAACATATTCTTTAATGTGATCCAGCAACCATGCTCCTCGGTATTTACCCAAATGAATTGAAAACTTATGTCCAGACAAAAGCATTTGCATGGATGTTTATAGCAGCTTTATTCATAATTGCCAAAAACTTGGAAGCAATTAAGATGTCCTTCAGTGGGTGAATAAATAAGTAGACGATGGCACATCAGACAACAGAATATTGGAATATTACTCAATGCTAAAATGAAACAAGTATTGAATTATATTGCTATCAAGCAATACAAAACACGGAGCAAACTTAGTATGAATATTATTAAGTGAAAGAAGCCAATCTGGAAGGGCTACAACTATGTGATTCCAACTATATGACGTTCTGGAAAAGGCAAAATAATGGAGACAGTAAAAAGATCAGTTGTTGTGAGGGGCTGAGAGAGCAGGAGGGGGGTGAATAGGCAAAACACAGAGGATTTTCAGGGCGGTTAAGCTATTCTGAAGGACATTGTCATGTTGGATACACATCACTGTACATTTGTCAAAATCTACAGAATGTATAACAACGCCAAGAGTAAATCCTAATGTAAATTATGGAATTTGGGTGATACTGATGTGACAATATAGGTACATCAATTGTAAAAAATGTATCACTCTGATGTGGGATATTGATAGTGAGGGAGGCTGTACATGTGTGGGGGCAAAGAGTACATGAGAAATCTCTGTAATTTCCACTCAATTTTGCTGTGAATCTAAGTCTGCTCTAAAAATAAATTTTATTACAAATAATCAAAAACTGCTACTTGGTAAAAGCCACTGTAAACATGACAAAGGTAAAATATGTACAACGAACATCACATCACAGTCAAAGGGCGAATTTTCTTATGCAAATATCAACTACTAGGAAAAAAATGGGAAAAATAAACAGTGCAAAGAAAAGGAAATACAAATAGTTCTTAAATGTGAGACTTCATACACTATAATATTAAAAATTAAAATTACACTGGAGAGCTTCAAAATACATGAAGCAAAAACTGACAGACCTAAAAGAAGAAACAGGCAAATCCACAACTTATCATTGAAGACGTCAACACTCACTTCACCCAACAATTGGTAAAACAGTAAACAGAAGATTGGTAAAGATATAGACTTGAATGACATTTTCAACCAGCTTGACCTAATTGGTATTTGTAGACCACTACATGTAAAACCCACAGAATAGACACTCCTTTAAAGTGCAGATAGAATACTCACAAAATAGACTATGTTAGGCCATAAAACAACATAGAATACTCACAAAATAGACCATGTTAGGCCATAAAACAAGACTCAATAGATTTCAAAGGAAATTATGCCAAGCAAATTTTCTGAATACAAGTGAATCAAATTCGAAATCAAAAACAAAACGATATTTTTAAAAATCCCCAAATATTTGAACATTAAAGAACATAGTTGTAAATCACTAATGGACCAAAGAAGAAATTACAAGGGAAATTAGGAAACATATTTACCTGAATAAAACTGAAAACACAATATATCAAGATCTGTGACATGTAACTAAAGTAATACTTAAAAGGAAAGTTACAGCTTTAGATGCTTATACAGAATTAGAAAATAAAGAAAGTAGTAGGAAAGCCTAAAATTAAATCTCCGATTCCATCTTAAGACACTAGAAAAAGAGGAACAAATTAAGTGCAAAGTAAGCAGAAGAAAATAATGAAAATAACAGTAGAAATCATCAAAACAGAAGAGTGAAAAGCAACTTTAAAAAGTAATGAAACCAAAAAGACGCCAGTTCTTTGAAACAAATCAATGAAAATTGATAAATTTCTAGCTAGACTGGTCAAGAAAAAGAGAAAACACAAGTACTCGGTATCAGAAATGTTCTATAAATATTAAACAAATAATTAGGGAATACTGCAAGCAATTTATGCCAACAATTCAACAACTTAGATGAGATAGGCAAATCCCTAAAAGATACAAACTGCCAAAGCTCATGTAACAATAAAGGGAAAATCTAAATTACCCCAACACCAAAATCAGACTAATACTTTGCAAATAAGTACATAAATTAATATCCCTCATCAACATAGACGCAATTCTTAACAAAATATTAGCAAAGATCCAGGGATATATAAAAATCATAACATATTTTAATAAAATAGAGTTTATCCCAGGGTTATAGGATCAATTTAACCTTCAAAAATCTATCAACATAATTAGCTATTAATAGAATAAATAAGAATCATCATAGGAATCATCCTTAGAATCTCCACTTTATTGGATGAAGAAAAAGCATTTGCACAAATATAACACCCATTCTTTATTTTTTAAAAAGCAAACCTTTCAAACTAGTGATAAATGGGAAATTTCACAACTCAGTAAAAAAAAAAAAAGACCTGTGAAAATTCATGGCTAACATCATACTTACCGTGAAAGACAACGGTTTTTCCCTAAGATCAGGAACATGGTAAGGATGTCCACTCTCACCACTTGTATTCAACATTGTAGTGGAAGTCCTATTTATTGAAATAAGTCAAGAAAAATAGAAAAATAAAAGGCATACAGGTTGGAAAGGAAGAAGTAAAACTGTCTTTATTTGCAGACCACATGATTTTGTATGTAGAAAATCCTAATACTTCTAGGGCTTATAAGTGATTTTAGCAATGTCATATATTACAAAGCAAATACAAATAAATTGTATTCCTATATACTATCAAATGACAATTACCAAAAACACCATATGTAATAGCATAAAAATATGACATAGGGTTAAATTAAATACATACGTGCAAGACCTGTACAATGAAAACTATAAAACCACTGCTGAAAGAATTGAAAGAAGACCTAAGTAAATGGACAGATGCCATGTTCATAGATTAGAAGATTCAGCATTTTCTTGAGTCTTCCAAAATTGTCATATGTCAATAAAGAAGAAATTTCTATGAACATTTATGTAAAATGTTTCATGGACACATGTTTTTACTTAACCTAGGGCAGAATTGCTGGGTTCTTTTTCAGATACACATTTTATGTGTATCCTCTCCCAATTTGTGGCTTGTCTCTTCATTTTTTAAAGAATATCTTTTGACAAAGGAATTTTTTAAGTTTTGATGAAGCATAATTTTCTTTTTTTTTTTTTTTCTTGTATGGTTCATATTTTTTTGTGGTCTGAGAAGTCTGCCTATCATAAGGTCATGAAAAATTTTACCAACATATATCTGACAAAGGGCTTGTATCTAGGATACATAGATAACTCCTATAACACAATAATAAAACAACCAACCCACGGCAAGATTCAGATGGATACTGTATACTAGTAGATAGATGAATAACCAATAAAAACATGACAAGGTACTCAACATCATTAGTCACCAGTGACATGCAATGAAATACCACTGCACATCCCTAGGATTACTAAAACTAAAAATACTAACCAGTTTTTGCAACTCTTATACTCTCTTACACTGCTAGTAGAAGTAGTACACCAAGTAGGAAAAGAGTTTTCAGTTTCTTATACAGCAAAACATATATAACTTGACAATTCTGCTCCAAGACAGATGAAAACATGTATCTGCAAAGACTTTCACATGAATGTTCATAGAAGCTTTCTTTATCCAAATATTCAGTGGTAGGTGAATGGATAAGTATATCCTTACAGTGGAATACTATTCTGCAATAAAAAGTAATAAAGTACTGATACAACGATATGCATGAGTCTTATAAATGCTATGCCGCATGGAGGAAGCCAGACACAAAAGAGTGCATGAAGTACAATTCCATTTATATGAAACTCTAAAAAACATAAACCTGTTTATAGTGTCTGAAAGCAGATTAATTGTTGCCTAGGATGGAGTGGGAAGGGTTAACCACAGTAAATCAGAAAGGAGCCTTTTGGGTGTTATAAAGATTCCATATTTTGGTCATGATGATGGTTACACAGGGATATAAATTTTTCAGAACTCTTCAAAATGTACAGGTAAAATGGGTATATTGTACGAGGGGACTTCAAAAGGTTCATGTAAAATGAAATTAAAAGATAAAAATAAAAATACAAACTTTATTTCTCAACAAAAATTCTATCAAGTTCAGGACACCTTTGTAAGTGATGATAGCAGCCCTTTAGTCCATCCCTAAGGAACTGAGGGTTCTGGGAACTTAATCATGTAAATACAGTGTTTTTTCTATTATTAACTAGAGAAAAATTGGTGCTCTTTAAAGATTTTTTAAAATTAGAAAACCAAAAGAAATATGAAGGAGCCAAATCAGGGTGGGAAAGCAGGTGCTTAATGATGTCCCATCAAAACTCTTGCAAAATTGCCCTTGTCTGATGAGAAGAATGAGCAGAAGCATTGTTATGGTGGAGAAAGACTGTGGTGAAGCTTTCCTGGGTGATTTTCTGCTAAACCTTTGCCTAACTTTTTCAAAACACTTTCATAATAAAAAGATATTACTGTTATTTGGCCCTCCAGAAATTCAACAAGTGAAACACCTTAAGTATTAAAAAAAAAAAAAAAAAAAAAAAAAAAAAAAAACAGTTGCCATGACTGTTGCTCTTGGCTGGTCTGCTTTTGCTTTGACTGGACAATTTCACCTCTTGTAGCCATTGTTTTGATTGTGCTTTGTTTTCAGGATTGTACTGGTAAAACCATGGTTCATGTCCTGTTACAATTCTTTGAAGAAATCTTTGAGGATCTTGATCCCACTTGTTTAAAATTTCCATTGAAAGCTCCGTTCCTGTCTGCAGCTGATCTGAGCACAACAGTTTTGACACTCTTCAAGTAGAAAATTTGCTCAGCTTTAACTTCTTGGTCAGAGTTGTGTAAGATGGACCAGTTGAGGTGTCTATGGTGTTGCCTACTGTTTCTGCTGTTGTCAGTCCTCTTCAATTCGGGCACAAACCTGATGCATTTTTTCTTCACAATTTAATGGGGATGGTCTGCTACTGCAGGCTTCATCTTCAATATTGTCCTGTCCTTTCACAAAATGAGCTATTCATTTATAAACTGCTGAATTCTTTGGGGGCATTGTTCCAATAAATTATTTGTAAAGCATTTATGACTTTTCCATTCTTCTACCCAAGCTTCACCATAAATTTGAAGTTTGTTGTTGCTTCAATTTTAGCAGAATTCATGTTGCTCTGATGGGGCCCTTTTCAAAAAATATCTTATCCTTCATAGTACCTCAAATGATACCGTGTTCAGGCATGTTTCAACAAGTGAGTACAAGGTTATTTTGGTATAAAAAAAATTTCTGAAATCCATGCACAGCTTTTTCATAGAATGTATTTTCCATGAACTTTTTGAAGACCCCTCATATGATATGTAAACCCTGCCTCAACAAAGTTGATTTTCAAAAATTACACTAGAATACTATTTTTCACCTATAAGATTTGCAAAGAAATGCATCTGTGTGGGTGTAGGTATAGGAAACACTCCTTATCAGACATAGCCGGTAACAGTATACATTTGTACAATCTCTGTGGAAAGTATTTGCCAATATCTTTCAAAATTACAAATGCATGTGTGTTTTGACTTGGCAATTTCAATTCCAGGTATTTATCTTACAAGTATTTATATATATATATGTTAAATGACCTCCGTACACTGCTACTTATTGAAGTTTTATTTGTAAGTAAAAATATGTTAGAAACAATCTTAAAGTGTATCAGTAGGAGACAGATTAAAAAAAAGTAGTCAGCACTCACACAGTGGAATACGATGTAGCCTTTAAAAAAGAATAAAATATATTTATAAAGATACTCAAGATACACTTTTAAATGTTGTAAAATAGTTTGCATAGTGTGTTTTTTAAAATACCTGCTTTTGGCCGGGCGCGGTGGCTCACGCCTGTAATCCCAGCACTTTGGGAGGCCGAGACAGGCGGATCACGAGGTCAGGAGATTGAGACCATCCTGGTTAACATGGTGAAACCCCGTCTCTACTAAAAAACAAAAAAAATACAACAACAACAAAAAATTAGCCGTGCGTGATGGCGGGCACCTGTAGTCCCAGCTACTCAGGAGGCTGAGGCAGGAGAATGGCGTGAACCCGGGAGGTGGAGTTGCAGTGAGCCGAGATCGCACCACTGCACTCCAGCCTGGGTGACAGAGCAAGACTCCGTCTCAAAAACAAACAAACAAAAAAACCCTGCTTTTGTGTGCATCAAAATGTCAAGGGTAATACCACACATCTACAACCAGCCGATCTTCGACAAAACTGACAAAAACAAGCAATGGGGAAAGGATTCCCTATTTAATAAATGGTGTTGGGAAAACTGGCTAGCCATATGCAGAAAACAGAAACTGGACCCCTTCCTTACACTTTATACAAAAATTAAGTCAAGATGGATTAAAGACTTAAATCTAAAACCTAAAACCATAACAACCCTAGAAGAAAATCTAGACAATACCATTCAGGACATAGGCATGGGCAAAGACTTTATGACCAAAAGCAATTGCAACAAAAGTCAAAATTGACAAATGGGATCTAGTTAAACTAAAGAGCTTCTGCACAGCAAAAGAAACTATCATCAGAGTAAGGAAGCAACCTATAGAATGGGAGAAAATTTTTGCAATCTACTCATCTGACAAAGGGCTAATATCCAGAATCTATAAGGAACTTAAACAAATTTACAAGAAAAAAACAATACTTCTCAAAAGAAGACATTTATGTGGCCAACAAACATATGAAAAAAAAGCTCATCATCTCTGGTCATTAGAGAAATGCAAATCAAAACCACAGTGAGATACCATCACATACCAGTTAGAATGGTGATCATTAAAATGTCAGGGAACAACAGATGCTGGAGAGGATGTGGAGAAATAGGAACGCTTTTACAATGTTGGTGGGAGTGTAGTTCAACCATTGTGGATGACAGTATGGTGATTCCTCAAGGATCTAGAACCAGAAATACAATTTGATCCAGCAATCCCATTACTGGGTATATACCCAAAGGATTATAAATCATTCTACTATAAAGACACATGCACATGTGTGTTTACTGCAACACTGTTTATAATAGCAAAGACTCAGAACCAACCCAAATGCTCATCAATGATAGACTGGATTAAAAAAATGTGGCATATATACACCATGGTATACTATGCAGCCATATAAAGGAATGAGCTCATGTCCTTTCCTGGGACATGGATGAAGCTGGAAGCCATCATTCTCAGGAAACTAACACAGGAACAGAAAACCAACCACCACATGTTCTCACTCATAAATGGGAGTTGAACAATGAGAACACCTGGACACAGGGAGGGAAACATCACACACCGGGGCCTGGCAGGGTGTAGGGGACAAGGGAAGGGAGAGCATTAGGACAAATACCTCATGTATGTGGGGTTTAAAACCTAGATGATGATTTGATAGGTGCAGCAAACCACCGTGGCACATGTATACCTATGTAACAAACCTGCGTGTTCTGTACATGTATCCCAGAACTTAAAATTTAAAAAACAGTCAAGGTTATGCAAGAAATTGTTACAGACGTTATCTCAACTAAGCTAGACTGGATATGAAGGAGGCTTTTCCTTCTCATTTTACATCTTTCTATTTGGGGAAAAAAAATTAGAAGATGGAAACAAAAAAAAAATCAAGGTAGCAAAAATAGATGAATGATCGTAATTTTTATCTCACTGCTTATTCAAGTGGGTTAGAAGTTGAGATAAGAGAGACCACACAGAGAGAGACATACACTCACATTTGTAAATATATGAACTGCATGTTTTTGCTTTATTTAACCAAAGACACTAAACTTAAACTAAGCAGCAAGAATGGTTACTAAGAACAGGGCAGATGCAGCATATCTTCAATCTTTTCCTGGCCCCTTGCTTCCCTAACAGGAATCACAATCACAAGCAGATAACTCATTTCCCTAGCAGAGTTCTGCTGAGCCTCAGAAATGGTTAAATTCTTCCTAAGTGTCAGTTGTGGTTAAATTCTTCCTAAGTTGTGTTATACTCACATCACCATTCTTAAACAATTTATACAAATAATCATGTATTTCTATTTTTAAAAGCTTAACAAATATTAGGATCTACTAGTTCTCGAACCCAATTCAATAAGGTCCTATCTTTATCCGGCAGAAGAATGTGGAGTCAGCACCAGATGTCACCAAATAGTAAGTCAGTCTCCAGCTTCCCAGTGTCTCAGAAAGTGGTTTTCTCATACTCTTATGAAAAGAACTGCTGAAAGTAAGCACAGAAAAAGTGACATCAGAAAGTAGAAAATATCTGCATTTATCCTCTGCTCATGTGCCTTCTCAGTTTGAAACCAAATGATTTTATAAGCGTACCTTATTTGAGACTCTGACCTAAGATGGCCAGCTCATCTTGGTTTGCCCAGGACTTTCCCTGTTTTAGCACTGAAAATCCCACATCCTGGGAAGCCCCCTCAGTCCCTGGAGAACTAGAACAGGGGTTTCCAGACGTGAGCCTGAATTCTGTTGTGCTGTACACCCAAACCTGATTCCCACCTCCTGGAGATATTTCTGCTGCTTTCATTTTGCTTCTTCCTTCACTCCCACAATGTTTCAATCAAAAGAGAAGATTGTCAAGAGGAAAATATCGGCATGAGAAAATCATTCTTATTTTTTTCTACTCCTTGTTTTATAAACTTCAGCCCCTCCTGTTTCCAAGGGCCTATTAGTAAACATGAATTTAAAAAACAGTCTGACTGCAAAATAAAATATATATGGGAGATTCTTACATCACAGAACTTAGAATTAAAATATTTGTTTTTCCATGAATTTGAGAATATTAACAGAAGGCATCAGGAAGAATATTTACGAAGTGACAAGGTAATTGCATTCAGTCCTGAAAACACAGTTGTATTTACCGCTCACTTTCGCCAGATGGCAGACATGAGCGCTACTTCGCTTCTGCCTTACTAAGATTCTGAATTGAGTTAGATTTTTCTCGGTTCGAAGTCATAAATCAGAAATGTCCTCAGAGTGACCTATGGATGTAAATTACCAGAATTTATCATCTGCTGTTACATATGTGGGATCTTTCCTGATGTCCTGCCTCACAGAATCATTTATTAAGTGTGTTCAAAAGGAACTTTTTCCTGTGAGGCCCCACAATGTGGTCACTGCAGTGGAAAGCCTGTTTCCCATGCTTAATGACATACCTCTGTCTGGGCAAAGGACAAAGATGTGTAACACTTGCAGAGTATTAGGAGGCACAAAAGGAAGGAGCTGGGTAATATATTCCGTGTCTTAACATCTGTAACAACCTCTAGAATAAATGTATAAATTGAAAGACACAAATACAGCATCTGAAGAAGTTCCAACCTTTCTTGACTGTCTAAATCATCAACATTGAGTACTATCAACCTGTATCTGTCCTTGAAACAAATTTTTAAGGTTGTTTCTTCCACTTGTTCTATTGTATTATAAAATTGTAGTGGGCCACGATTTAGACACACTACACTAGGATAGGCACAGAACATACAGTGTCTTTATTTTTCTCTTATCTAGGGATTTTCCTTGTGGATAGAGTAAAACTTTAAACCTGCTGAGAAATACCACCTAGTCACCTCTCATTAAGCAGTTTGCTTCCAGTTTGCTAAAGCTCTTTTCAGGTAAAAGCTCAGTCTTTCAGAATTTCCTTCCTGCCCCTTCTCCTCCCCAAAGTGGCCTCTTGAGATGGGGGGAAGAAAACTTGGTCCTTCCTGGAGACCTTGCGGTGTTCCCCAGGTCCTTGCTCGCCTCAAGGGAAGGGTGTATATTATGCACCTGGTCGGACTTACCCTGCTGACATCCACAGCTGACATCCATTCTCTCTTCATCTCCTCCGAGTCCTGAGGTCCTTCCTACTGGTTTCACAACACCAGCGCCAGATTTTTCCTCAGCTGAACATTACCCCTGAGATCAGGCTTTGATTCCCAGTCCAAATGGTCCTCCCGGCACCCTTTGGTTTCAACATCATTTTACCCCCATTGCATCTGCAACCTTGGTAAGATTCCCAGCCTTCCTCACCCTGCCCCCACAGGGGACAAGCAGACACGTCAAGATGCCTTTTGCCCCATGTCAAGGAGGTCAAGGAGTCTCCAAGGAGGGACCAAACTCAGGCTCTTCCTCTGTTTAACCAAGTTACACCCTGAATTTCACCATGGGGTGGCTGCTCTGCTCTTGCGGTGCCAAATGCGAAAAGAGACAAAAACCTCTTTGTGTTTGGCCTTCAGCTTTGATCTCTGTAGTGTTCACACACACACATGCACACATACACACACACACAAAACCATCCTGGGATGTTTGCAGGGAAGCCATGATATGCTTGGATCTGACCATTTCGCTGCCTCCTTCCTTCCTTCCCTCTCCTCCTAGTCTGACCAGCATATATAAAGGCACAGGCTTTCTACTTCCTCTTCCTCCCTACCTTGCACTTCTTGGTATCATCTTCAGTTCTTCCAGAGGCATCACACTCACTGCTCAGATATTAGAGCCAATCATGACTTTAGGACTACTTTATTCAACTAGACCTGACTCTTGATAGCAAAAGTTGGGTCTTTGGGATTTAGAAATTCCGTCTCTCTCCAAAAAGCCCAACTTTCAAGACCCTTCCCCCACTCCACCTAAAACAGTGAGGAAATGTACTGTTACCTCTTTGTTCTGTATAGTATGACATTTTCTTACCTGGAACAGTAAGCCTCCTAGTTTAGCCTAGACTAGAAGAAGTTAAAGGTTAAAAGGGACTCAGATTTAAGGGACAAATGGATACAATCATTTTCGGATATTTAAAGTATTATTTATTATAGAAACTAAGAACTCCATATGCAAAGTGTTTAAAATAGGAATGGGCACATAAGCACAGCTGTAATCATTATCAATATTTTTACTGAATGTAAAGCAAAGGCAGGCCTGTATGTCAGAGATAAGGAGGGAAATAATATATTGCCATGTTGGGACTGATTATTCTGAAAACCTTCTATTATGAAATAAATACTACCTTTTGAATTTCCATTTGCAAAAATGTTGGGGATATAGAAAGTGTGAGAAAGAGTTAAAAATGAAATCAGAATACACTTTGCATTGGGTTTACAAGAGAAGGTCAGCTGCCCGACTCAGCATCTGAAACCTATAACCTGTTTTTCATATCTCGATTTTGACAGGTTCTAGCTTTCCCCAAAAATCAATGTAAACAAAATCAGTTGCCTCATCACCCCAGAAAATACGTGACAACATGGGACATAAGGGATGTTAAAGTAACTACAACTCGCAGCTAAAACAAGATCATTGTAAAAGAAAATTATTGACAGAAAATCATTGACTCATGGTAGAGACCATTTTGGTAGAAAGAACAAAGAGAAGCTACAATACTAATCACAGTTAACAGAAAGTTGCTTCAGCTATAAGTTTTATGACAAAAACATTCAAGTTAAAACGTACATGTTGTTTCTGCTTTCTCTCAATGTGACAGTTGCTAACCCTGGTCCATTAAGCAGGCAGGCCTGTGTGTGAATCTGCTGGGTGAGGCAGTATTAACCTCTTTGACATTAGTTTTCCCAACCCAGTGGCTCCTGTTTCTTCAGTTAATGTGGATTTGGTGTTAATATTTCCAACCTTCCAAAAGACATGATTATAAGTGCCACCCAACCTTTGAGTACGATTATACTCTTTGCTACAAAGTACCCAGTGTCTTAGAAAATCAATAAGTCAGTCCCAATGGATAAGGTTAAAGACAAAAAAAAAAATCAATATATCTGAAGGAAAAAGTATAGTCTCCAGCCATCTAGCTATTTCAAATGTTATATTATTTTTAAGTGACATCACCATTCGGGGGCATTTTTTCATAAAAACCCTAATGATGTAACTGTTGTGACATCTTTAGTCATTGCTTAATGAACCTGAATCCCTCAGAGGGCTTCTTGGGGCCATAAAGTCGATAACAGAACAGAATAGCAGTGACCAGTACTTCATTACTCAAGGACTGTCCCAGAGGCCTGGCCGGATCCCCTTGGTAGGCCAAATACAGGGGGTGCTCTGCCCTACAGCCTTCTACCCTTCACAGAGGAAGATTCTGGCCAAGTCTGAAAGCTCTCTCCTGCAATGTCTGAAGTTCTCCTACAGTGCCTCAGCGGCCTTGTGAGGACCCAGAGGATGGAGGAATATCTAGAATCTCACTTCCAGTGATTCTCGAGAGGGCTTTTCTGTTGTGAAACACTTCTAAAGCCGCTATCCTAATCCTGGGCTGTATAATCACGATAGAGGGAGGGAAGAACAAGCACCTTTTATTCTCACAGTTACTCCCACCTCCGAGCTAATGTGAATCAGGAGCACATGTTTTGAACTCCTGACTAATTATTAGAGTGTAAAAACAACTAGAACCGATTGCATCTAAAATATCTTAATACAGTTCATTTTTAAAATAATAACTGAAATACAAGAAATATGCACAAGGTGCTGGGTGCACTTATGCGCAGTCCTGGCCACACATTGGAATGACTGGGGAACTTAAAGTCAGGAATCTGACTGAAAAAGTTCCACTTGAATTTGTGATGGAATGGAGTTGAAGAATCAGTGTTCTTTAAGTTTCCCATGTGATCCTAATGTACAAAAGCAACTGATTAAAACCACAGTATTACAAATACACAGAGAAAGATTCTATCTACCCAAAGAGCAGAAGCGCAGAAACAGGATCCCAAAGCTTCCAGATACCAGAATGGTCTCCTAGCAACTGCTTCACCTGAAGGCCACTGAAGTAGCAGCTGTTACGACTAAAAGTTAATGGGAGCAGTTTTCATCCTTGTGTCTCAGCCTGATTACATTACCGTTGGCTTTGGTACAGTATTTCCAAAACTCATAATCGTAACAGTCACCAGAGAAGCTTGCTCACACTAGAGATTCCAGGTTTTTCCTTCCTAGTTCTACTCAATAGGTCTATATACTACAGGAAGCCGTACGTTCAATAAGCACCTCAGGTGGTGCTTATGACTTGGCAAGTTGGAGAAACTCTGCTCTAGAATCCAAATTGTTAAAACGGCCTCTCAGTTCCAGTCTTCTGATTTCACCCAGCTTCAATTCATCACATACATTATTTCTAGAACACTCTTCCCACTTCCTATATCCATTATGCCACTCTCTGCTGGCTAGCACAGCCTGGCTACGTGTTCTCAGGTTATATCATTTGTGTACTATTCTTGTTTGAATTCCCTTCCCCTCTGGAAGTGCAGGAACTGGGACTGGGCATAGAGGAGATCGTTATGGTCTTGAGACCACAGGACACGGAGGTTAGGAAAATCCAAAAACAATAACAAAAAGTAATAATAAAAAGTGAAACAATATTTGGAAGTCAAGCAGACAATGCAGCTAAACAGCCTATCTGAAGCACCCTAGCCTACAAGGCCTACCTATGTACTCGTTGGGAAGAAGAGATGTCAACCACCATAGCAATAACGACTGATGACACTTTTGCACTTACTGCTAAGTGCTTTTCATACATCGTCTCATTTCATCTACGTAGTATGAGGCATATACTACTCTTGTCCCAGTTTACATAGCAGGACGCGTAGGTGTTTAACTTGCCCAGTGACACACAATATAGAGCCAGGAAGCAAGCCCAGGTCAGGCAGGCTTTGAACCACTGAGCAATACTGTCTCCCACTTACAGAGAACAGAACAAATAAGTAGGTTCAGGAAACAGCCTCAGTTTCCTCATCTTATGCCCTGGAAACAAGTGAGCTATAAAAAATCCTAAGCTTAGATTGGAGTCTAGTTTTTCAGGGAGGCACCCCAGATATCATGTCATGCTTCTTTCTTAACCTGCTTCTTGGGAATTTTTGTTTAATATTGTTTAATGTGCTTTTTTAAATTGTTAAAAAAAAAATGTTGAGTGAAAGCAATTTACTTAAAAGTGACTTTATTCAGAGCCATGTTTGTTAGAGTCATCTTCGTTGGCTGACAATTCAAGACAAAAATGTTGATATCTAACCTAGGTTCTATATTCTGTTTCATATTCATTTTTAATTATGTTTCTGAGAAATAAGGCCATTCCTTTGAATGTGTTTCTTGTAGTAACAGGTTCAAGGAAAATGATAATGAAAAAAAAATCTGATGTCTCTACTTTTCTGAGAAATGTGGAAGGAAATCCTTTAAGAAATTGATTATAATATATGCTATAGTGGAAAACGAATAAACTTGGTGTCAAACAAGCCAAAGTTTGCCTCACTGTAAGCTGTGTTACCTGGATTAATTACTTCCCTTCTCTGAGCAATGATGATTAATCTTAAAGTAAGGATAGTATTACCTAAAACAGAGCTGACAAACTATGACTATGAGCCAAATACGGCCCCGCCGGACTGTTCTTTAAAACCCTCCCTCCAGAGAAGAATAATTTTCACATTTTTTAAGAGTTGCAAAAAAAAAAAAAACAAAAAAAAAAAGAAAAAGAATATTCAATCAAATTCCTTTGAGGCCTGCAAAGTCTAAAATATTTATTAATACTATCTGGCCCTTTATAGAAAAAAATTTACCAACCCCTGACCTGAAGGCAAGACCCGCCTAGGTTATCATATAAAGCAAAGCCAAGATGAGATACAGAATCTATATTTTAAAGTAGGTTCTCTCACTAGGTCCCAAGAAGGCTCCCAGTACTTGAAATTCAAATTTGTGTTTCAGCAAAATTTCAAATGACCACAGGCCTCCTAACAAAGGAGAGAAGCATCAAAGCAAAGACTCATTCTGTGAATGCTACCTGAATTATTGCTAAGCTTGGTGTAGCATAAAGGTTTTCAAACAGGGAAGGAGACATGACTTGGAATCTACTGTCCTTTAAAATGTCACGCAGAAGCATAAACAAACAAAACAAGTAACCTCTGGCGTTGTTCTGAAGGGGAGGGAATAAGAATGAGTGGACTGGACCTTCACTTGACCTCTCCTGTCCCTCCTGAGCGGGCAGCCTCAAGAGATCCTTGGAGGCACAAAGACTATTCTGTGTGTGTGTCTGTATGTGTGTGCACATATATATGTTTGCATGTATTTCAAAATTGGAACAAAATGAAATTCATTTACAATAACATGATTTTTAAAAGCCATGATAGAAATGCTATATAAAGAGGTAACTACATTATGAAAGTCTGAAAGTTCCCTCATCGTTGGAGTTAGAGAAAGTTAAGTGTCTCTGCCAGGACCTGGAAAGCATTGCATTCTGTCCCCAACCTCGGCCACTCACTGTTTCTGGTTAAGGGATTCATACCAGTCACAAGGAAATTTGGCTTCCATTCAAAAGGAGGGGAAGAAAACAAAAACAACTCCACTGTAAAACAGAAAGGAAAATGAGTCTGACAGATTTATTCCTTTCTGCATTTCCTGTTGCTGCTTCCCAAGGTTGGCTTTCAAAAGCAAGACTTCGTCCCATGGGAATAACTGCTATAGCGTGGCGGCCCTCTCTGAGAAAGATCAGCCTCTCCATTTTCATTTCTTGATTTTTTTTAATTGCGGAGCCCCAGAACAAGCCCCAGGTGCCCTCTGTGTCCAATACAAACATGTAATGTTCTCTTTCCTTTGTTTTTATAAGACTTTAGAAAAGAAGAAGATGGGGATTGTTATCAAAGTCCCAAGGACAGAGAAGGTGAACCCAGGCGTGGTCCCAGAGGGAGGAAGAAGCCATGTGATATTTGCAGAACAAACAGAAATAATGACAAACTAACACTTTCAAAAAACTAGAACCATTCTCATTCATGTGTCTGCTTAAAAATGTATGTTTTGTAAGTACATGTAAGTGATACCCCAAAGACAGATTCAGGAGATTGGAGATAGGCATGCACGTAAGTGCAGACTCAAGCAAAGGATAAAATGATTCCATGGGGGCAGAATGGTGAACTAATGTATATTACATGTCAAAGCGTCTGCCAATTGGGTATGTTCTTATAAAGAATTAATGTTTCACTCACATTCAATACAGTTGACTTGCTCCAGCTGAAATGGACCTAGATAGCTATTTATTATCTGAATAGCTTTAACACAGTATTCTCCACCCCACGGCTGAAGTTATTGAGTCTAACATGTGGTATTCATTAGTAGAAATCCTGGAGTGTAATTGTCTAGATTTTAGGCATAAAGCTTTGCAATAAAATTTTGCATTAAAGAAAAGATTTATATGCAGTCTCCTGAGTTCTGCCACCAACATAGTAGAAACAACAACAGTTTTCTTTTCCTTTGGCCTAAAACACATTTCACTGGCTTTTTAAAGTGAAATTACATTCAGAAAAATCAGAGCTCCTTTTGCAACAAATTTTTTAAAATATTTAAGATATCCTTTCTGGAAAATCATTTAGGAAAAATAACTCAATAGTTCTTGAAAGGATAGGGAATAGTGATTTCTGTATGCAAGGCATTTAATTCCTTCCCACTTTCTTCCTCCTCCGTTTTCCCAGTTCTTCCTCCCACCCACTTATTTGAGAATTATAATTATATAGACAAAAAAGTATTAATAATTTGTAAAATCACTTGTTAGGTTTTATTAATTAGCAAATAATATTTTATTCCCATTTCATATAATTTAAAGTATTTTTTTAACAGTCAGAGTCTCACTCGATTGCCCAGGCTGGAGTGCAGTGGCATCACCATGGCTCACTGCAGCCTTAAACTCCTGAGCTCAAGCAATCCTACCACCTCAGCCTCCTGAGTAGCTAAGACTATGTGTGTGCACCCCTGTACCTGGTTAAGTTTTTAAATTGTGTGTGCGTGTGTGGAGACGGAGTCTCGTTATGTTGCTCAGGCTGATCTTGAACTCCTGGCCTCAAGCCATCCTCCCACTTCAGCCTCCCTACGTGCTGGGATTACAGGTGTGAACCACCATGCCCAGCTAAAGTAAATTTTATAATCTATTTTTGTTCATTTGTTTATTTTCACAGTGATGAAATTATCATATCAAAGGCCTAAAAACTTCAGAAACATTATGAGAGTAAAGTGTAGGGAGCAGTTTGGGATTTTTTTTTAAGAGCCTTTATACCCAAAATGGAAAAGTTTTAGATCCTCATTTTTTAAATGCTGAATAAAATATTTAAGATAAGGTCATCAGACATTGAATACTTTACTTAAAGCTTTACTACCACCAGCTCCACAATAATCTAAGGACTATGAAACAGGAAGTCACATAAAATAAGCTGGAGTTTCAAATCCTAGCACATTTGTGTACACACCAAAAACACTTATATTTCTTTCCTTTTAAAATGTGTGATTTTTCATTTCTATCAAAGTAACATATATACATATTTTTAAAAATCAAATAGTACCTGTAAAAGAATGAAGTTGGACCCTTACCTTATACCGCATACAAAAATTAACTTAAAATTCATCTAAGACCTAAATGTAAGACCTAAAACTACAAAACTCTTAGAAGGAAACATAGGGTGGTCTACATGACATTGGATTTGGCAATGGTTTCTTGGATATGACACCAAAAACACAGACAAAAGAAAAATAGATAAGTTGAACACATCAAAATGAAAAGTTTCTGTGCGTCAAAGCGCGGTGGCTCAAGCCTGTAATCCCAGCACTTTGGGAGGCCGAGACGGGTGGATCACAAGGTCAGGAGATCGAGACCATCCTGGCTAACATGGTGAAACCCCGTCTCTACTAAAAAAATACAAAAAACTAGCCGGGCCCGTGGCGGGCGCCTGTAGTCCCAGCTACTCGGGAGGCTGAGGCAGGAGAATGGCGTGAACCCGGGAGGCGGAGCTTGCAGTGAGCTGAGATCCGGCCACAACACTCCAACCTGGGCGACAGAGCGAGACTCCGTCTCAAAAAAAAAAAAAAAAAAAAAAAAACAAAGAACACAATAAACAGAGTAAAACAGCAATCTCCAAAATGGGAGAAAATATTTGCAAATCATATATCTGATAAGATGTTAATATCCAGAATATGTAAAGAACTTCTACAACTCAACAACAATAAGAAATAAATAATTCGATTTAAAAATGGGCAAAGAAGTTGAATTGACATTTCTTCAAATAAAATATACCTACAAGTATATGAAAAGATGTTCAACATCACTAATCATTAAAACAATGTAAATACAAACCACGATGAGATATCATCTCACATTCATTAGGATATCTACTATTTTTTAAAAAAGAAGATAACAGGGTTAGGGAAAATCTGGAGAAATTGGAACCTTGTGTACTATTGATGGGAATATAAAATAGTACAGCACTTTGGCAAATCGTGTGGCAAATTTTCAAAAACTTAAAAGTAGGATTACCATATGATCTAACGATTCCACTTCTGGGCATACATTTAAAGAAATGAAAGCAAGGGCTCGAAGAGATATTTGTATACCCATGCTCATAGCATTATTCACAAAAGCTAAGTGATGGAAGCAATGCAAATGTTCATGAACAGATGGGTACATAAACAGAATGTGGTATGTACATATAGTGAAATATTATTCAGCCCTTAAGAAGGAAATTCTGACACATATTACAACATGGATGAATCTTGAAGACATTATATTAAGTGAAATAAGCCAGTCACAAAATAATACTGTATTGGGCCAGGCGCAGTGGCTTATGCCTGTAATCCCAGCACTTTGGGAGGCCAAGGCAGGCAGATTGCCTGAGGTCAGGAGATGGAGACCAGCCTGGCCAACATGGCGAAATCCCGTCTCTACTGAAAAAAAAAAAAAAACTACAAAAATTAGCCAGGCATGGTGGCAGATGCCTATAATCCCAGCTACACAGGAGGCTGAGGCAGGAGAATTGCTTGAACCCGGGAGGTGGAGGTTGCAGTGAGCCAAGATCGTGTCATTGCACTCCAGTCTGGGTAACAAGAGTGAAACTCCGTCTCAAAAAAAAAAAAAAATAATAAAAAATAAAACCTATTACTCCACTTACATGAAGCATCTAGAGTAGTCAAATTCATAGAAACAGGAATTAGAATGATGGTTGTCAGGGCTGGAGGGGGAAAGAAGAGTTGTTTAATAGATCTAGAGTTTCAGTTTTGCAAAATGAAAAGGTTCTAGAGATTGATTAGATAACTGTGAAAATACTTAGCACTACTGAACTATACGCTTAAAAATAGTCAAGATGGTGTCTGTCTTAGTCTGCTTGTGCTGGTATAACAAAATAACTGAGAATGGGTAACCTATAAGAACAGAAATTTATTTCTCACAGTTCTAGAAGCTGAGAAGGCCAAGTTCAAGGCACCAGCAGATTTTGTGTCTGGTGAGGACCCGGTGTCTACTTCCAAGATGGCACCTTGAATGCTGCTTCCTCCAGAAGGGACAAAGGCTGTATCCTCACATGGTGAAAGAACAAAAGAGGGCAAACTCACTCCCTCGAGCCATTTTATGAAAGCTCTAATCCCATCCATGGGGGCTCTACCCTCATGACTTAATCACCTACTAAAAGCCCCCCATCTTGTAATACTATCACATTGGTGATTACATTTCAATATGAATTTTAGAGGAGACACAAATATTCAAACCAAACCATAAGGTAAATTTTGTGTTTTGTGTATTTCATGACAATTAAAATGTTTTTAATTTAAAAATAATTTTCTGAAAGTCAAGTAGTGGAGTTGGGGGCAGGTTTAAAAGGAATTAAAATGAAAAAAAAGAAAACTCAAATAGTGACTGCTAACGACTACAAGGTCTACTTGTAAGATAATGAAAATGTCCTAAAATTAGACTGAGGTGATATTTGCACAACTCTATGACTAAACTAAAAGTCATTGTATTTTATACTTTAAATTGGTGAATAATGTGGTTTGTGCATTATATCTCAATGAAGAGAACAAAAAAGACTGAATAAGAGAGAAGTCCTCCTGCTTAAGTGCCTGAGCTGGAACTTCGATGTTTTCTTGCCTTCAGACCCAAGCTGACCTTGGCTCTTCTTGTGTCTCCAGCTTGCCATCACTAGGACTGGAACTTATACCATAAGCTCTCCTGGTTCTCAGGACTTTGAACTCAGACTGGAACTATATCATCAACTCTCCTGAGTCTCCAGCCTAGTAACTGCAGATTCGGGGACTTTTCAGCCTCCATAATTGTGTGAGCCAATTCCTTTAAATCAGTCTCTTTATACACACACACACACACACACACACACACCCTATTGGTCTTTCTCTGGAGAACCTTAAAATACCCCCATATCTTCAAATAATATGTTCAACTTATTTCTTGATATTATCTTCCTTCTACAGAAAATAAGAATCTAGCTCTCATCCCTAATTAAGTTATATTATATTGCAATGTTGATAGAATATCACTACATTGTATTCTGTAAGACTCTGTCTTAGCTAACTTGAAAGGGAGATTATCCTTTGTGGCTTGATAAAGTGAGCAGCTGCACTGAAGAAGCTCATTTAGCAAGCAACAGTAAGTGATCTCTAGGTAGTGCAGGCGGCCTCTAGGACCTGAAGGCAGCCTGCAGCTGACAGCCAGCAAAAAAGATGGGGCCCACGGCCATACAACGATAAGGAAATTGTTTTGCCAACAACTTAAATGTGCTTGGAATCAGCTCTTTCCCAAGTTCAGTCTCTGATGATGAGATTGCAGCCCCATTTGGAAACTGAATTGTGGCCTTGGGTGACCTGAAAGCTGAGAGCCTTGCTGAGCTGTGCCTGAACTTTTATGACACAGAAACTAAGATAAAATGTCATGCACATGCCTGTTGTCCCAGCTACTTGGGAATCTGAGGCTGGAGGATCACCTGAGCCCAGGAAGGTCAAGGCTACTGTGAGCCATGATTGTACCACTGCTCTCTAGTCTGAGTGAGAGAGTGAGACCCTGTCTCAAAAAGAAAAAAAAAAAAAAAGATAAAAAGGTTAAAATGTGTGTTGTTTAGGCCAGTAGACTTGAGGCAATTTGTTATCCAGCAACAGGAAAAAAACAATACAATGGATTTTTTCAACTTTACTAGCAAATTTGTTATTAAAGGTTTAAAATTTGTATTATATTAATTTGATTATTATTCTTGTTCTTTGAATACTTTTTCAACTGTCAATTGTGTCCAGGTCTAATTATGAAGGAAGGGAAGAAAAAATAATCTGAGGGCTTGCTTCCAATTGATAACAAAAATATTAATACTTCTCTCCTCCCTGTATCCATACCCTTTGCAATATGATTTTGTAACTCCTTTCATGAAGATATAGAGTTATTTCCCCAACCCTTGAATCTGAGCTGGTCTTATGACTTGCTTTGACCACTAGAATGTGGGAGAAAAATGACTGAGTTAGATACCAGTTAGAGTCTAGCCATCAAGAAGTGGTTGAAGTTTCCACCCATTCTCTTGGGACCTTGCCTCTGCCCAATGAATGAGCCTGTTGGAGGACCAAACAGAGACCACACAGACCAGAGCTGAGTCAGCCTAAATGCACCAGTCAAAGCCCCAAAGATGTGAGAAAGCAAAGCCACAATCAACAAGGCCACTCACCCAACCTGACAGATGACCTCACATCCCATCCTGCCCACTGGTGACCAGAATATTTGTGAGCTAGAGAAGTGCTTGTTATTTTAAGATACTACATTTTGAGGTGGTTTGTTATATAGTAATAGCCAAATAACACACAGCTCTTTATACATATGTTTAGCTCATCCTTTCATTTCAGCCTCACTCTCACCTTTCTTTGGAGATATCTGCTGCCTCCAGTTTCTGGGAATGTGCAGTGTTAGTCATTCTTTTTCTTGTTAACTTCTCCCTTTGCGTGGCATCAGGTTTCATCTTCCTATGTCCTGCTAAGCCAGCAGAGCATAGGAAGAGTTCCAGAGCCAGCCAGAGTTCTGTCTTTCAAATTTTCATTGCCAATTTTCTTTCTTTCTTTTTCTTTCTTTCTTTTTCTTTTTTTTCTTTCTTTCTTCTTTCTTTTTTTCTTCTTTCTTGTTTCTTTCTTTCTTCTTTCTTTTTTTTTTTTTGAGACAGAGTCTTGCTCTGTCGTCCAGGCTGGAGCACAGTGGCATGATCTCGGTTCACCGCAGCCTCTGCCTCCCAGGTTCAAGCAACTCTCCTGCCTCAGCCTCCTGAATAGCTGGGACTACAGGCACGCACGACCACGCCCGGCTAATGTTTGTATTTTTAATAGAGATGGGGTTTCACCATGTTGGCCAGGATGGTCTCGATCTCCTGACCTCATGATCTGCCCACCTCGGCCTCCCAAAGTGCTGGGATTATAGGCGTGAGCCACTGCACCTGGCCTTGCTGCCAATTATCATTTGGTGTTACAGCCTCTTTCATTCCTTTTGATATTCTTTATTCCTTTACTGTCATTTAGTGGGATTTCAGGAAAGAGTGGACATAAGCATGACACTCAAATGTATCATTATAACCAGGTATTCAATACAATCCTCAACTGCATAAGCAATATGTATTTCAGCCTCCAAATGCAATGCCATTTGTATAAAAAGAGATATGATGTGCTCACTCTCCATCACTTGCCACTTTTTTCTTCATGATTTATTTTTGGTATAGTTGTCCATAGCAACTCTCATTACCTGCCAGCACAATCTACCCACCTTATCTTGGTGTATTCTTCATCACTTATCAGAGTTTCTTCACTGGGGCTCTACAGAATCCCAGGAGTCTATAACATGTCGCCAGGGATTCTACAAGAGACATAAATGAGAAAAGTAAACATTGATTTTTTAAATTTTGCATACCATGGTATTCTAACACTCATAGTAACGGATGATGACCAAGTAACCCTGTTAGAAGTTTTCTTAGAAGTCTTTCAGCCCATCTGGCAGTATAGAGTAAGACCATTTCATCTGATTGGGTTCTCTTTTAATTTTCTAAGTGAATTACAGGTGGCCATTAATAATTATTAAGCACAGAGTTGCACATAGCAGAAGTTCTTCAGAATTACATTAAACAACCCCTCACACATACCAAGTGACCTAGTGAAGAAAAAAATAACTCCACTAGTGCAAAATAAAATCAGAGGGAAGTTTTTATTCTGAAGAAGGACTTTCTATGCACCATAACTCAGCTTGCTAATTTGCGGTTATTGTAAATGTTGCATGGATTGTGTAGGTAAATGGCATTGGATGTTTTTGTAGTCTTGGCTCCTTTCTTTCTTATTTATTTATTTGTTTGTTTGTTTATTATGATCTTATGTTTTCTATTTTATTAGCGCTTTTTTTGTAAACATGACTGATAATCCACTGTGGTGATGTTTGAAAATGAGAGATAGAAGATGTCGATTCTAGACCTAACTACAGGGAGAGTTTGCATAAGGTTAACAACAAAGAATTACAGTATTCTGAGTCATTTCACTTTATGGTTGAATAAGTGACACAATAGGAAAAAAGGAAGGAAAGAAAGAAAAGGAAGGAAGGAAGGAAGGAAAAAGAAAAAAGAAAAAGAGCAAAAAAGAAAAGAAAGAAGAAGAAAAAAGAGAAAGAAAGACAGAAAGAAAGAAAGGAAAGAAAGAAAGAGAGAAAGAAAGAAAAGAAGGAAGGAAGGAAGGAAGGAAGGAAGGAAGGAAGGAAGGAAGGAAGGAAGGAAGGAAGGAAGGAAGGAGAGAAAGAAAGAAAAGAGGGAGGGAGGAGGCAGGGGGAAGAGGAAGGGAAGGAAGGAGGGAGGAAGGGAGGAGAGAGGGGGAGGAAGGAGGGAGAGAAGGAGGGAGGAAGGGAAGAGAGAGGGGATGGAGGGAGGGCGGGAGGAAGGCAGGCCCAGGCTGGCAGGCAGGCAAGAGAGAGGGAAGGAGGGTGGGAGGAAGGAAAGGAAGAAGGGAGAGAATGAAAAAAAGTGACATGGTTTGGATGTCTGTTCTCCCCACATCTCATGTGGAAATGTAATCCCCAATGTTGGAGTTGAGGCCTGGTGAGCGGTTTCATGGGAGTGGATCACTCGTGAATGGCTCAGTGCTGTCTTTACCGCAGTGAATGAGTTCTCGTGAAATCTGGTTGTTTAAAAGTGTGTGGCTCCCCCCGCCTCTCTCTTTTGCTCCTGCCCTGGCCATATGAGATGTCTGCTTCCCCTTTGCCCTCTTTCCTGTTTGGAAGCTTCCTGGGGCCCTCACCAGAAGTAGATGCTGGAGCCATGCTTGTACAGCCTGCACAACTGTGAGACAATTAAACCTCTTTTCTTTATAAATTACCCAACCTCAGGTATTTCTTTACAGTAATGCAAAAGCAGACTAATACAAAAAGAAAACAAATGTCAAGAGCAAGGATAGAAATAATCTCATTTCATTCAAAAATGAAATGTGTATGCTTATCTCAACAGTGAATTGATTATGTAGCAAAAAACTCAAGCATAAGTATCACATTTTAACAAGTATCATATTAAAGGGGTACATATCATTCTTTGCTTTTGCTTTCAAAAATAATGCTTTGTGCATATATAGACCTATAAAAGAAACCACAAAACCAACATGTGTATAATCATTTTGTAACTCTATATGTTTGTAATAATTTTGTAACTATGTTTAAGTCTGATCATGTCAATCAGTAACAAATTATTTCTTCAAAATCGTGACTAAAACTGTCCTAGACTATATTTTATTCATATTGTTTGGGTTATGGCATTAGGAGCTTTACTATTCACCATCATCAATTTTCAAGTTGAAAACATTAATTAAAATTAATTTACAGCTTGTATTTAAATTAAGTCTACACAGCCTACCTTTAGGAAATTAAATCCCATTTTGGCTTAAGACAGTTATTTAGCAGAAATTTATTATGTTTGTCTCATGAGCTTTAAAAATTTATGAAAGGAAAGAAATTAATTTTAAGTAAAGTAATCTAAGCTTAACTGCCTATATTTTTCAAGAAAGGTTTGGCCAGGCACGGTGGCTCACCTGTAGTCCCAGCAATTCGGGAGGCCAAGGTGGGTGGATGATTTGCGGTCAGGAGTTCAAGACGAGCCTGGCCAACATGGTGAAACCCCATCTCTACTAAAAATACAAAAATTAGCCAGCCGGTAGTGGCACGTGCCTTTAATCCCCACTACTCCAGAAGCTGAGGCAGGAGAATCTCTTGAGTCTAAGAGGCAGAGGTTGCAGTGAGCCTAGATCGCGCCACTGCACTCCAGTCTGGGCGGCAGACTGAGACCCTGTCTCAAAAAAAAAAAAAAAGGAAAAAGTTTTGCTGAAAAGTCACTTTATCTCTAGATAAGAAACTGCAAATGACACAGATGAGCAACATACCATTTCAGTTTTTTGTCGCATAAAAATTTGTGATAAAACTTTTAGGCTGTGGTAAGCTGAATAATGGCCTCCAAAGTTGTCCACATCTCAACGCCTGGAATCTATTAATATGTTATCTCACATGGCAAAAGAGAGTTAACAGATTGATTTGAATTTAGGGTCTTAAAAATAGAAGGAGTAGCTCAGATTATCCAGGTGAGCCTAATGTAATCACAAGGGTTGTTATAGGAAGGAGCAGGATAGCTGAGGTTGGAGGAGGGGGAGAGAGAATGATTTGAAGATGTTAAGATTCGAGATTGAAGATGGAGGGAGAGGCCACTGCCAAGGAATGCAGGCAGCCTCTAGAAGCTGGGAAAGGCAAGGAAATGGATTCTTCTCTGCAGCCTCCAGAAGAATGCAGCCCTACCAACTCATTTTGATTTTCTAGTCTCCAGAATAGCACAGTAATAAATTAAGGTTGTTTTAAGTTATTAAGTTTGTGGTAATTTGTTATAGCAGCAATTGGAAACAAATACATAGGCCTAACTGGGTAAGGTGAAAGCACACACATATACACATGCACACACACACAATCAAACAGGTAATTGTTTTGTTTTTTGTTTTGTTTTGTTTTTCTGAGACAGTCTCACTCTGTCATCCAGGCTGGAGTGCAGTGGTGCGATCTCTGCTCACTGCAAGCTCCGCCCCCCGGGTTCATGCCATTCTCCTGCCTCAGCCTCCCGAGTAGCCAGGACTCAGGCACCTGCCACCACACCCAGTTAATTTTTTGTATTTTTAGTAGAGATGGGGTTTCACTGTGTTAGCCAGGATGGTCTCGATTTCCTGACCTTGTGATCAGCCCGCCTCGGCCTCCCAAAGTGCTGGGATTATAGGCGTGTCATCCACCTACAACTACTGGTTTGCTTTGTGGGGTTTATATGCTTGGTGGAGAGAGGGAACAAAGAAAATGAGTAGGTTAATAGGTTGGCCAAAATAAATGGATCCCCAGGAAAACTGCATTCTCTATTCAAAAGACCATTGACAATCATTCCTGGATTATCACACCTACAAATTACTGACCCTGCTAAAGCACCACGAGCTGCAGATATGAAAATTTTTGTGCAAAGGTTCCCTGAGACGTGAAAATTATTTGAAGGGTTCATCCAGATAAAATGATTTGAAGTGGCTATACTGCACATTCACTTGCTCATGTGTTCACTGTCTACGCCCACACTCCACACAGGAGACAGAGTACAGTGGCAGTGTCTCCAGGAACATGAGGCTGACCCTAGAGATCAACAGTAAGGAGGCCTTCTATTCCTCACTCCTACAGAGGTGTGAGGGTTTCATCTTATTTGAATGCTAGCTCTCTGTTAGCACTTTGCTTGTTGCTGACTCATCAGGCACCACCTTCCTTGCTTGCTCATCTGTGTCATTTGCAGTTTTGAATCCAGCGGTATCTTAGTCTTTGCTCACTTACTCTCTCACACTGCAGTCTTGTAGCTACTGAATCATTGTTCCTGAAAGTCCTACTACCCTCTACTTCCATGCCAGGTTCTGTAGGTCTGTATTTCTTTCAGGAGCAAGTCTTCTGTTTGTCCCTGTAAGAGGAGTTCGCCGTTCTGAAGCTGCATACTCAGTGCTCTGTGCCAGGAGTTGGCAATTACAGCCCAAGGCCAAATCCAGCCCACTACCTGTTTTTGTAAAGTTTTATTGGAACACAGCCATCCTCACTTGTTTACAAGTTGTCTATGGCTGCTTTCAAACCACAATTTCAGAATTGAGTAGTTGTGATAGGTGTCTTATGGCCTGCAAAATCTGAAATATTTACTATGTGAAATATTAAGAAAAAAATTGGTGGCTTTTGCTGTATGATTTTATGGCTATCAAAAGAGGGTTTTGACCCCTATTCCATTGGAAGAGACAATTCCTTTCTGTTTAGAGTAAAACTTGAAAGTTGTTCTGGCTGGCATGGTGGCTCACATCTGTAATCCCAGCACTTTGGGAGGCCGAGGCAGGCAGATTACTTGAAGCCAGGAGTAGTTCAAAACCAGCCTGGCCAATATGGTGAAACCCCATCTCTACAAAAAATACAAAAATTAACAGGGCTTGGTGGTGCACACCTATAATCCCAGCTACTTAGGAGGATGAGCCACAAGAATCCCTTGAGCCTGGGAGGCAGAGGTTGCAGTGAGCTAGGATCATGCCACTGCACTCCAACCCAGGCAACACAGCGAGACTCTGTCTCAAAAAAAATAAATAAATAAATAAGAAAATTGCTCCTTCATGCTTGCAACACAAAATCACCTGCTGCGTAACAGTGTTACTTACCACTATCCAACGCCATTCGTGTCTTGAGATACTACTGTTTATTCACATTATGTATAATAGCATACAGATTATTAAAAAGTGCTATACAAAAAGAAGATATTGTCTTACCAGAGAGAAGCAGCACTGCAGGTTTTCTGATTACTCATGAATATATATTTTAAAAATCAGTTTGATTTTTATGATAGGCAAAATGTTTTGTTGATTTGCAGAACTTCTGATCAAATATTTTCAGAACCTGGGTTCCAACTGTTTCCTCCACAATAGCTATTCTTGATAACGTCAATGAGAATTCTATACACAAAGCTGCTTTTCTGTAGCAAGTACCTGTGCATATTTTTCCATAATAATTGGGGCATTTTAGTAATGATTTTCAAACCTATACACAATGACTTTGAATCAGTAAGACAAAACTCCTAAATCTTCTCTCTTCTCTAAGAAAACTCCCCGTATTTCAAATGCGGAAAACAGGGATTTTGTTTACTCCAGTCAGCATTATTTATAGATTGCCCAAAATTCGTGTTTTTGAATGGGAATTTATAGACCTCCCATTATTTTAGCATTTTAAAAATTATCTGATAAATTCTACAGCATAAAGAACTGTTTGAGTACCAAATCCAGATTCTCATAATGGAAATTATCTGAGCATGTTTCTCTGCCTGGCAGAAGGTGGCACTAGAGTTATGCTTGCAAAACCAGTGTAAAATGTCTGCAGAGGCTGTTTAATTGGCCAGCCTTCAAACAGCGGCCTAGCATGGATCAGAATCAAGGCCACGTTAACCAAACTTCTTAGAATCCTTCTCCAAATCCTTCAAACAAGTACCACTAAATAATCATTCTATAGACATTTATGGAGTCCCTAATACTGCATAAAATACCCTCTCTCTATATTAGTAATACCCAGTAAACAATACAGATATTGAAAGGTATCTCTTAGTGAAAGAGACAAATATAAACGAGTCATAGGCAATTAACTATTTACTGACAATTGTCCTGAGTATCAAAGCAGAGACAGGTTGCTATGACAGGGTTTTAAAAGAGAACTTGACGCAGTTGTGGCAGCAGGGAGAGAGGTCTTCCTTGAGTCTTTCTTTCTGAAAGTGCTTATTCTTCATTTCTCATACGTCATTCTTTCTAAGCCCTATTTCTATTTCCATTCTTAAATACCACTCAATAATTAATTGCGCTATTACACTTCTGCTCCTTATTCCATTAACTCATCTAGCACTATGTAATTTCCCTTGGTTTTGCAGTGCTAGTTTCTTTTGAGTATTCAATAGTGCAGTAGTTCTCACCTGGAGCAAGACCACCCTAGTGGCAAATTAGAAATTTGTGGAGGTCATTTTATGAATTTCACAATGATTTGGAAGGTGTTCCTGGCATTAATGGGTGAGGACCAAGAATCCTGGGCATCCGACCAGGTATGGAACCATCCTGCCCTGGGAAACTGACTCTCCATCCCTCACATCTTTGCAATGTCCCATTGATCATTCATCTACATGAACAGCCTGCTTATACTTATCTCATGTTTTACATATAAACACAAGGTCTTTTGCATGATTTTCATGCAAATTGAATTTTACAGAAATTAAACAGTAGCATAAATAGAAGTAAAACTACTCTATTTAGTTTGAAACTTTCCCAAAAATTGTTAACCATTTTGGAAAGTCCTTTAACCTGTATTTGAGTCACTGATATTACACACCTATCCCATTCTGCTTTTCCAGCTGACACATTTATGAAGATTCTGCAGATGAGTGTAGCATCTGACCACTTCGTGATGTCTTCTAGTGTCATCAAGTCAAAGTATTTACTTACTGAAAACCATATTACTTCATAAAAAATACCTGCCCTGAATTTCTCCTTTATATTAAAGCAGGGACTTTTTTTTTCAATTGGGGAGTGTTATATTTTCTGTGAATTTCATGTCAGAGTAGTAAAGAAGATATTACATGATACTTTTTTTAAAAAGACATTGATTCTGATGGGAAGAATCACAGTAGTAGTGCCTACTAGTCAAGGAAGCCTGCAGAAAGCCACTTCTGGCTTAAATACCTGCCCCCACATGTTGTCTGTGTGACCATGGACAAGTTCTTAAACTCATTCCACTGTCTTCATTTGTATAATGAGACACCAAGAGGACCTATCTCAAGGAAATGTTAAGGAAACAGGAAGATATCAGAGCTAGGGTGATGCCATTTTAAAATAACTTCATCCTTGCCAGTCACAACTCACGGTCATAAGATGTTTAGAGTTGAGGAAATGGTATAAAGATACCTGCAAGGACCTACTCCCATAACAACAGATAGTCTGGGTGTCCTGATGTCCATAACAATATATACTTTCAAGATAATTATAGTTATGCTTTGACGTACTTACACACTAAAATACCAAGGATAGTGTATTAGTCCATTCTCACGCTGCTATGAAGAAATACCCAAGACTGGGCTATTTATAGAGAAAAGAGGTTTAATTGATTCACAGTTTCTCATGGCTGGGGAGGCCTCAGGAAACTTACAATCACGGCAGAAGGCACCTCTTCACAGGGCAGCAGGAGAGAGAATGAGTACCGAGCCCCTTTTAAAACCATCAGATCTCAGGAGAACTCACTCACTAGCATGAGAACAGCATGGGGGAAACTGCCCCCATGATTCAATTATCTCCACCTGGTCCCACCCTTGACATGTGAGAATTATTACAATTCAAGGTGAGATTTGGGTGGGGACACAGAGCCAAACCATATCATATAGTTTTCTTTAAATCAGCAAAATAATAAATTTCATCATGCAGTCAGCCCACCCACATGTAGACATAGCAGAGCTTTTATATAGATAATACCCCTATATAAGAAAACCTTAAAGATGAAGTATTCCTCCTCTTGTTTTTTGAGAATGCCCTACGCTGTATCTCAGTAGCTTTCAATAAACCATCCCTTCTCACTGCACTCTGTGACTCACCTTGAATTCCTTCCTGCACGAGATCTAAGAACTTTCTCTTGGGGTCTGAATCAGGACTCCTTTTCCAGCAACAGAACCACTGTCATTTCTGCAATGATTAACTGAGATAACATTCAGGAAATGTAAGGCACAATATCAAGAACATCATAAAAACTCATTAAATGTAATTTTATTATTTTTTCAGTTAAAGTGGCAACTGATCATGGTTTAGCGATGATTTTCCTACTTAGGTGAGGTGTACTTTGCAGTATCTATCTTTTGAATGTTAAACTCACATAGTATGATTGAGAGTATGTATGGTATGTGCACTTTAAAAAACAGCTTTTGATTACTGTTGTTTTAGTATTTTATCCTTCAGTACAAAAGCCATCTTGCTTCTACTCCCTGAATCCAGCTATATCCTGCTCCATCATCTAAATGTACATTCTTGCTGCATCAACCTACAATCAGGGAGAATAAGAAAATGTATTTAGTGACCTGAACTGATAAGTGAAAGTGAAGACCTTACCTTGGATGGGTAAATATTCTTAGCCCCACTTCCTCTATAACCACCAGACCACATTGATCAGAACCAGGTAGGTTGCTAGCCAAATGAAATAGTTTCCTAAATCAGGTTGAGAAAAAGATTTATATTATCTCTGAATAAACTATTAAGCATTTTATGATTCTGAATAATTCATCTATTCAACAAATATTTATTTGGCTCATATTTTGAACAAAGAGATGTGCTGGGAGCTGGAGTGAATAATGAACTATAGAAGGATAAGTTAGTATTCACTGATTCGTCTCTTCAACAAATATGTATTGTCATGATAGGCTCTGGGCCAAGTGCTTGTGGTACAGAGGAATAAGATACGGGCAGTACCTCAAAAATCTGAATCCATATTAAATAAGCCAGCAGAATTTAAAATGTAAACTCTCCTATTATATCTCAAGGAAAGTTTGTAAGATGAGATGTAAATTAATTATTGAATACCCCTCATGTCTAGAGTGCTATAGTATACTACATTGTCATATAAACCAACATTCATTTTCCTTTCATCCTTATACCCACCCTGTAAGATAGGCATTATATTCATTTATTTGTTCATAAGGAAATCAACATAGTAAGATTATGTAAGCTTTTCAAACTAGGAATAACAACAGCTAGCTTTTATTGATAAAAATACTGTGCATTACATTTTTTTAATCTTCATAAAAATCTTAGATGGTATTGTTATTGTTCATATTCTATAATGTGGAAACAGAGGGTGAGGGAGGTTAAGTGAATGTTGCAATTTCCCACAACTAGCTCTGAAACAAACATAGAGCCCCAGTCATCTGCCAACGAGAGTTAGGACCCCCAACCACTGCATGACAACTCTTCAGAGTCCTGGCAGACTGAGTAGGAGAGTCAGAATGAGAACCTCAGCCTGACTGCAGCATTCCAAGCTCTTCCTTCTAGATTCTGCTTCCTCTAGCTCTGGTCCACGACGAGTGACCATGGATGAGCTGTAGACTTTTTGAACCCTAATGAGATGAAACTGAAAAACAATTACATGGATAGACTATTTTCAGGCAGGCCAATGTTCCTACAACCAGAAAGCTGATAAAATACAACACTCACATTTTTTTAAGCATCCAAGATTTGCAGAGGTAAAGGGGAATTAATTCAAGGATTAAAGTTCTAGAGAGGAGAGAGCCTCTCAGAGGTGAGCTGAAGTTCTGAGCCTCTTTTTCCAGGGTTTTTACCAATTCCAGATAGATAGGACTGGAGACAGAAACAGGGTTAAACTATGCTATGGGGCAGAGAAAATGGCAGACGATTGGCAGTTGCTACAGGGTTGGAACGATAAGACCGGAAACTTTGGGGACCTCAAACACATGGCCAGTTTACCATCCAAGACTTCACTAATCCTGAAGTTGCATGAGGCAAGAACTTAAAAACCTAAGTCTAAAGTCTCTGATCAGCAGAGCTGACATTCTTATTGTCTCTCTCTGAGTGGAGGAAACAAAAACTTACCACACTCTGAATTAAAGCCCAGGTGGGCCATGTCCTAGGAAAAGGAGCAATCAGAAGCAGAGTGAGTCTCATCAGAATGTAACCCAGCCTCCGCAGACCTAAATTTGGAGAAATAAACTAAATAGGACTTCCTAACAATTTTAAGCTAAAAATTGTAGCCCATATTTGTATAAATTTAGACTCTAAGTATGAACTATCTAAAAAAAATAGTATTTTTTTCTCTTTGCTGAACCTACTGCTTCAAGTTATAGAGCCTCCAAATGAAACATAAACAATCAGAAATGAGCAATAAACTTTCATAACAACTGATTTTTTTTACAGCATTCTTCCAAATGCCAACACTTAACGCAGGGTAGTTAGTTCTTTCTGCAGAGCTAGGTGTTTGTTCATTTTCAGACTTCTGGAAGTGGCATTTCTGACATCATTTAATGGTTTACTGAAAATACTTACTAGGAGTATGAGTTTCATCAGACACCTCTTTGCGGTCTTACGCCTTCATTTGTTCTTAAAAATATGTCAATGTCTTAATAATAGAATTTAAGTGAAAAAATTTAAGTGAAAACTTAAACGTTATAGCCAACAGAGGTTCTTAACTGATTGTAAAGTTGTATTGAAGTCAGGGGTGTTTCTCTTCCTAATTTGGAGTCAGCCAAGTTCAGACTCCAGACACAGGGAAAATGCAGAACAGGACTATCAGTCTTCTTTGTTCAAAACAGATGACTCTGTAAGTATTTGCCTAGTTAAAAATAACAGCATTCCTTCCCCAAGTCATCAGCTGGACAGTCTAGCCTGCTCATATTTTTTTAACCCAGTCAGGGGAATAAAGGTCAAAAGGCTATGTACTCTGAATTAAATTTTTTTCACAACAGGTTACACCAAAAAATTTGTCTATCTTTGATATTTTTCTTTAATGATTTTCCTTACTTCTCATTGTGGAAAATGTAACAAATTTACCTTAAATGGTTACCGAACTACATCTCTTTTACAAATTTTTCATGTTGTTAACAGAAAAGCTAACTAGTTTTCACCAAATTGTTGTTCAACTTTCTTTATGATAGTTTCTACTGATTTCAGTAACAACAATCTTGTTTAAAGAATTCAATCTTTTCGTGGCTGTTTGCAATACTGTTTGTTAATTAACAATTATTGTGTTGTTTCATTTACATAATACCCACTGTAAAATGGGCATGTCCTTTTATTTGATTCAGATAGAAATGTATCACATTCTCACTTTTTTTCATTCTCTCCTGCCTACTCTTTATTCCATCTCAAGAATTTCATTTGAGTAAATAAATATATTTGGCATTTTAGGATAATGTATCAGTGGAATATCCCAGACTCCTACTTCCGTCCCATTAATCCATGCTCCCCTATAAGCACCAAAAACAAAAGAAAGAGAAACCAAAAAAGTTACATGAATTTGTAAAATAAATGTCAAAACTCTTTCTTTTAAAAGTCAAATATAATTCATTACTATTATAAAAGACTTATGGTGAAAGCATAGTTGGTAGCATGATTTTGGCTATGAAAGCATTGTAAGTATGCAGAAGATATTTATATTGTAGCTGAGTAGTTTTCAGAGTCATCAAGAAGCCTGCATGGGGTGTTTTTTATTTTAATAATTCATTAGATATTCTGATTTAATCAAATGTTAGGCTTACCCAACAGTACTTTACAGATCTCTGGAAAAAGAATATGTTGCTATACAATCCATAGCCCTATGGGGTTCCTGTTACTTTCCATCTTAATGCTCAGGAGCTGCGATTCAAAAGGCAGCACTAGATGATATATGTCGATGTGGTTCCTGATCCCACAGATAAAGATCATGTGGTTGGTGCTGCATGTAAATAATCAGCACTGTTGATTGTGATCTTGACAATTTTGCACAGTTTGGGTCCTGGCTACCTGAGATCATCTTTCTCCCCCGGGTGCTTCACAATAGCCACAAAGGGCAATGGAAGGCTATAAACTTGGTCAAAGACACATGGAGCCACAGGGTGCTTTGAGGGTCACTGAAGAGCAAGTATGCTTTGTGCACCATTTGGACCCCCTCCTCTGTGATCACTGGTGGTGAACTGGGGCAAACTTCCTCTAATGATTCCCCAAAGGAGGATTTTTTTCCATCAAGTTCATGCCCTTGACCTTCAGATCAGGCAATGAAATTAGAAATGTTCAATAGCAGCAAGGCTAGGAACATTTATGCTGCTCTAAATAGCCACAACATAGCATCCGTCGTATGATTTCTGAGCTTATATTGCTAATATAGAATTTTTAAATTAATTTATTCACTCACTAAATTTTTAATTAGGACATAGAGGTGCGATGACCCTCCATCCAAGCAAGAACACAAGTCAGGCTTTCAACTTTCAATAGAAAGTTAAACTGGCCTAGTGCATTCTGATATCAGAAACGTGTGAGTCTCCTTTCAAGCAATAATGCCAGATATTTGCACTCTAGGATTTTTGCCAGAATTTAATTTGAACAGACTGCTCCATGGATTCTGTCAAAATACAACAGGGAGAAGCGATTTTTGAGCAAGATGGCTTATCCATTCCTCTCTTTAGGTATTCTAAACTGTCTTCTTTATCAAAATAGATCTCCAGAGAGCTATGTACTTGGACTACATAGACTTAAGCCACTGAAAACCTATCTTCACTGAATTTACATTTTATTGTTATGCATTTAGCAATTCCTTTAAGAAATACCTACGTGAAAAACACTCCTGCAACCTTATATGGTAGAAAGAGGAACTGAAGGTATTAGAAATTAAAGGGAGTTCAGAGACCTTTTATTTCAGAGTCAGCAATATCCTCATGCTGCCTGGGTGATATCTTTAAAATTCAGCTCTCAGATTAATAAGAGAACAAAGTACCTACATTAAGTAATGATTAAAGTAAATGAGATAACATAGAGGTCTGACACAAAGTAGATGCTTAAAAGAGTTGAATCTACATTTTGTATAAAATCTGTTGCTACTATGTTATTCTCAGTTCTTCAAATAAGAAACCAGCACCAAGAAAATATTTGTTTTTTTTAAGAATCATTATACTTCTTTCTTAAAAATAAAGAGAAGTGTCCACATTATGTATTTTTAGACTTGGCTGACAGGGTATAGCTAATTTTTTTTTTTTTTTTTTTTTTTTTAAAGACGGAATCTCACTTCTTCTCCCAGGCTGGAGTGCAGTGGTGTGATCTTGGCTCACTGCAACCTCTGCCTCCTGGGTTCAAGCAATTCTCCTGCCTCAGCCTCCCCAGTAGCTGGGATTACAGGCATGTGCCACCACACCCAGCTAATTTTTGTACTTTTAGTAAAGACGGGTTCCACCCTGTTGACCAGGCTGGTCTTGAACTCCTGACCTCAGGTAATCCACTCACCTCAGCCTCCCAAAGTGCTGGGATTACAGGCGTGAGCCACCGTGCCCAACCGGTACAGCTAAATTTCATACTTTAACAATAATATTTACCTGGTTGCTTTCCATTGTTCCACATGGTCTTTTAAATTTCTGTTTCTTATTTCATCACCCTATCATGGCTTTAAAGACTCAGGAAATATTCAGCTAGATTTAAATCCACTCCCTCTGTCTTTTCCCACAGTGGCTTTTCTGTACCTTCATCACTGTCTGCAAGCCAACACTATGCTCCATGCCACTTGAAGAAATGGTCATAAATCTGTACTCGATTCTTAGGGCTGCTATAACAAGGTAGCTTAAACTGGATGGCTTAAAACAACAGAACTTTATTCTCTCGTGGTTCTAGAGGCTGGAAGTCTGAGAATAAGATGGCCACAGGCATGCTCCCTGGGAGACTCTGCGTGGAATCTTGTCTTACCTCTTCCTCGCTCCTGGTAGTGGCCGGAAATCTTTGGCATTCCTTGGCTTCCAGCTGCATGACTCCAGTCCCTGCCTCTGTCATCACATGGCATTTTCCTCTTTTTATAAGGGCATTGGTTGTATTGGATTAGATCTCATCTAATCCAAGCTAAACTAGGAGCCATAACTTAGTTACACCTATGAAGACCCTATGTCTAAATTAGGTCACATTCATAGTTACCAGAGGTTTAGACTTTTAACAAATCATTTTGGGAATCACAATTCAATCCATAACAGCTTCCCACTTCTAAGAGAAAACTGAGCCCAAATATTAATTGCTTCCAAATGTCTTCATAATATGTTCAGTTATCCATTGTGACCCTAATTCTTAGCACTTCCCTAAGCATCAGGAGGTAGCTCTCTCCTCCTTCCCACAACTGGACCTTCCAGCTGACCTCTACATTCCCTCCCCTCCCCGCTTCTCCAGTTACCCCTCACTCCATCTCTCTCAGAACTTCACTTCTCTTCCTTTTGAATTCCTTTACTCTAGAATAGATTCAAGTCTTCCCCATCTGTAAAAAACAAAACAACAACAAAAAAACCTTTATTTTGAATTTATTTGCTATTTTGAATCTACTTTTGCTGTTATTAAGTTGTTCTCCTTCCCTTTGAATCCAAACTTATAGAAAACTTATGGGACCAGAATGTATGGAACTCTCCATTTCTGCATTCTTGCTACGCATCCATTCCACAAGGAATCATTGAGTGAAAAGGCACTGCTTGACCCTGGTACTGGAGCCACAGAGGTGAGTTGGGTGACAGCTCCTGATTTCAAGAAGAGAAAACAGATGCTAGACAATACCTTTGCTTCTCAGTAGAAAAGAAGCTCCAGAGCTGTGATAGTAAGAAGACAAAACTAGACTAGGAAATTGAAGGATTCCCTGCAGATGGTGTGGCAGAAACTAACAGGCAAAGAGTTCCAAAGTATTAACTACATAAAGGGGAAGTGGGGGAAGTGTTCCAAGCTAAATGATTAATGGATGGGAAGTCCCTGAAGTAGAAGGAAATGTGTTTTCAAGGAACTGGAAGAGGGCTGGTGTGACTTTACTGTAGAGACTCAGGGGGAAATGGTACAAAATGATGTTAGTGGGACACCCAGTGAGCCAAATTGAGGATTTGTTCTTTACTTTTAGGGTGATAGGAAAAGGGCTTTAAGCAGGGATAGGGCTTGATCGCACTGCTTTTAAAAGGATCTCTTGGCTGGGCGCAGTGGCTCATGCCTGTAATCCCAACACTTGAGGAGGCTGAGGTGGGTGGATCACTTGAGGTCAGGAGTTTGAGACCAGCCTGACCAACATGGTGAAACCCTGTCTCTACTAAAAATACAAAATTAGCCAGGCATGGTGGCATGTGCCTGTAATCTCAGCTACTTGGGAGGCTGAGGCAGAAGAATCACTTGAATTCAGGAGGCGGAGGTTGCAGTGAGCCAAGATTGTGCCATTGCACTCCAGGCTGGGTGACAAGAGCAAAACTCCACTTGGAAAAAGAAAAGGATCTCTCTGGCCATAAGTAGAGAATAAATTAGGAGAGAGGAGGACAGATGGGAAAGAACAATTAAGACACTGGTATAGGAGTCCAGTAGAGAGACTCTATAACTGCATTCTAGGGATGACAGTGGAAATAGAGTCCTGGGCATGTTGAAGACATATTAAGGAAATAGAATCAATGTGACTTAGTAATTGATCAGCTATCTGGGGTGAAGGATAACCACATGTCCAGTCTGACCCCCAGGTTTCTGGCTTGACAGTTGGATAAATGACAGTGTCATCCGTAAGAAAGGAAACACTGATTTCAGTGGTGGGGTGTCAGAATCAGAAAAGCAATGAGTTCCAGTTAGAATATGTTGACTTGAGGTAGCCATCAAGTCAAGTGAAATTGCTAAGCAGGCAATCCTCAACTTTAGCAGAACTGCTTAATCCTGCCAATAACCGGCAAATTGCTGCGTGTAATAAATCCATTTCCATATTCAGCTCATTTGAACTCTGCAGCATTTGACACTATTAGTCATTCCTTTCTTGAAGCAAGAGCTCTTAATCTTTGATTTCTATTTAAAACAGTGTTCTCCTCCAGTTCTCTTCCTTCTCTGGCTTGTCTTCCTCTGCCTAACCTTAAAAGATCTGACTTTCAAACAGGACCTTAAATGAATAAACCTCAGTTCTCCAGTCTCAACATCCCTCAAGATATGCATATGAGATTCCTCTACTTAGATTTTCCACAGGTAGCTCATATTCAGTAAGCCCAACCAAATTAATGTCTACCTCTCCTATCTCACCAAATTATTTCTTCTCCCAAATATGCTTCCTCATTTTATAGCATCACAAGACAAAGAAGGAGGATGAGGAGTCATCAGGCACTCCCTCACCACCAAAATTCAATCTAAGTTCTTATATTAAATAATTGTACCCAGGAAAGTCCCTGCCCCACTCCTTCACTACCTGTTCTCTCGCTTCTCACATGGGCTATGGTAATCCTGGTGTAACTGAAGGACTGGTGACCTTTTTCTGTAAAGGGCCAGAGAGCAAACATTTTAGGTTTTGAGAGCCATCCTGTTCCTGTGATTATTCAACTCCCTGGCTGCAGAGCTAAAGCAGCAATGGACAGGGAATGGGTATGACTGTAATCCAACAACAAGACTTAATATATGGACATAGAGATTGAACTTCATATAATTTTTACATGGCATGAAATGTTTTCTTCTTTTTTAACCCCCCCACTTAAAAATGCAAGCACCATTCTTAGTTCACTGGCTGTACCACAACAGGCAGCAGGCAAGGTTTGTCCCGCAGGTCATCGTTTACTAACCTCTGGTCTAACTGAGCTCTCTCCTGCCACATGGCAGCCAGAGAGCAAGTCTGAAGTATGGCACTCACCTTCTAAAAATCCTGACTCCTTGCTTTGTGAATACTCTTATTAGACTGAAACACACATCTCTTCCACCAGGTGGCCCCAAACTTATTTTCTAAATTGATTTCGTACTATCTTTCTCCCTGCACACAATGTTCTCAGACTCCAAGCATCCTGAACTGCTGGCTGTTCCCTGAAAGCTTGTGCTCTGTGCATTTTAGTTGGCTCCAAGCTCATTCACATTAGACCCAGGCTAACCTAGTCTGGTGGTTTTTGGTAACTAATGATAGCCCCAGAAAACATTTGAAGTAGGTGAGAGTTACCTACTACCCCACAATCTGGCTTCTTGGTTATAATTAAAGTAAGTCTCATACCAAATTCTTCCACAACAGACATTAATTAGCAAGCAGACACAAGAGTGAAGCAACATATTTAACTTGAACTTCAGTGCAGTTTGAACTTTTTGTCCATAATACCTCACCGGAGGCAAATGAGACAACATTCTGGTAGCAGGATTCAGCTAACTGACTATACTCTGCATACTAAATATACTGTATTTACTCCAATTCTGGCAACCAAGAATCAGAGAATAAGCGCTTACATGCAGAACTGATTGAGGGTTACATCTGATATGCCATTCTTAAGAGTAGAGATAGAGACCTTGCTAAATTTCTATACTTAATCATGTAAGATAGGAGTGTCTCAAAAATATATTCACCAAACTACATACCTTGAGCACCACTAATATAACTACTGAAAGCCCATTTCTAATATCTTGAATAGCTAATTAGTGACTAATTACCTAGCCACTACTTTCACCAATGAAAGTTGGTATTACTAGCCTGAAACTAATATTATAATACATATGTATTTTAAGCCTATAGTAATGAAGAGAGACAAAAATAGCTAAAGCTTTTTCTCTATACCCTTCAAGTATAGCCTTGTGACTAAATGGCAGTGTGCATGCCCCTTAGGTGTGTGTAATCCAAATTAGGGGTCATCAGTTGACCCCTAAAGTACAGGTTTTTTGTTTTTGTTTTTGTTTTGAGATGGAGTCTACTCTGTCACCCAGGCTGGAGTGCAGTGGCGCCATCTCGGCTCACTGCAACCTCCGCCTCCCAGGTTCAAGCAATTCTCCTGCCTCAGTCTCCTGAGTAGCTGGGATTACAGGTGCATGCCACTGTGCCTGGCTAATTTTTGTATTTTTAATAGAGACGGCATTTTGCCATGTTGGCCAGACTGGTCTTGAGCTTCTGACCTCGGGTAATCCACCTGCCTCGGCCTCCCAAAGTGCTGGGATTACAGCCTTGAGCCACCATGTCAAGCCTATAGTTTTAAATATTATACTCTCCTCTTACATAACACGTGACATTTCCTCCACCTGAATGTTCTTCTCCTTCTTCTTTGCCTAGAGAAAGCCTGTCACCTTTGTGTGTGTGTGTGTGTTTACATGTGTGTGTATTAGTACATTTTTTAAAATTTTATCATCTTTTAAGACCCAGTTAAAAAGTTGCCTATTATTTTAATAAATTCCCAACAACTTCTCTACATTACTTGCGGCCTAAGAGTAATAAACTTGTTTTTAACCGTTTCATAGATGAAGAAACTGAGGCTCAGGAAGTTTAAGTGGTTGCCCCAGCTTAGGTGACAGAGCCAGAATTTAAACCCAGGATGGTCATACTAGATCCTATTAGTGAACTTATGGGGAAATGCTGAACAAAACAAAAAAGACCTAATAAGTTCAATTTAAGACCTACTTTAAGAATCCATGCTATGCGTTTATGACTATTTGCTTGAGGATGATTAAACTGAGATAAAATATAAAGAATAAGAACCAAAATATCTGACCTGCCTACCTCAAAGCTATTCAGTTTTATTTCATAGGTTTGAGATGAAACTAGCAGTATTTTATGTATTTTTAATTAGGAATATATCAAAATTCAGTAAAGCCCTTTCCCTGCAATAATCAAAAGGCTTTGGTCTGTTACTACTTAAAATTAATACATTGATGACTTATATTAAGTATCCTAGCATATACTGTGTACTCGATAAATATTTATTAAATAGATAAGCTACATTGGTTTACCATCCATTTTAAAATCTGACTCAAAGCCAGGCTACCAGATGTAGATTCTAGCCAATGCTCTCATGGAAATAATGTCTTGATATACATCTTATCATGTTGCTAGGGTAATGTGAAGATCCCCTCTTAGAAACACTTAGTCAACAGTTATTGAACCCTCATAGGCACTGAGAAGCAATGTAATTTTCCCACACAAGGCATCTATTTGGAGCAGATAACTTATACATTCAGTTATTTAGATTTTTCAGGCACCCCATCCATATTCATTGTAAGGTAGAGATGATCTGAAAAACCTACCGTCATCTATTTAGTCATCTGGACAAAGTGAGTCAGGGTAGTTATAAAATGTCAGAATTCCCAGCCAGTGTAGTAAAGCACAATCCAAGTTCACTTATGGCAAAAGGATTAGGACATCAGTATTTAAAGTAATTCTCTCCTGCTCATAAACAAGCTCAAGTACGTATGTACTTAACAAAAGACTCCAGAGCTCCTTACACAGTGACCTAATGTAGGGCATGGGATTATCCTTATAAAAGGATCACCAAAGAGGCATGTGATCAATACAAAATTAAAAGCGTGAATACAGAAGTGATTGTAGAACTTCTTGGCCCTGCTGATAACGGCAAGGATTTCTTTGTTGGCTTTCTGCTCTATGAATGATACTGGTTTTGATTAGGAAGCAATTGAGAACTCAATGCGTCTCATATTTTGTGCCTTAGTGCTTCTCTATCTCTGCTGGGAGAGTAGCAGTAATAAGAAACAGGTTCATGCTCATCATAATGTACCATTTCTGACTCAGAAATCAATACTAACTTGAGATTATGAACAATGCCCTTCTACTGGAAGCACAACACCACAGAGTGTCTTTCTAGAACGTGTGACAAAAATGACACATTTTGAAGAAGAAGAAGAAGAAAATGTTAGAAACCAAATAATCCTAGAAGCTTGGAAGCTTTTCTTTTTTTATAAAGAACATCATGGGTTTTCCATGTTCTATCTTCAGTAGGATGATGACCAGGGTCATTTTTATAGTTGCCTAAGAAATATATTTTTCCTTTATCACTGTATTGAAATAAAAACTTTCTGTAAGTTCACTTTCTGCTGTTTCCATGTTAATATCACAAGCAACATTAGATATAATTCTTGGAATTCTAGAAACTGTAATCTGATTTTTTAACAAATAGGATATTCCAGGTACTATGGAAATTTCTGATACTTGACTCCAAAAGCTCCTTGATAAACAACTTGTTAAATTCAGTGTCAATGTTGAGGGGAAACTGTTGATTAGCTATTAAGGTTAGGTTTTGCAAGGGCTTCCACCTTAAGAGAGAAAAAAATCAGAATTTCATTGAGAGTGGCCTCTATGCAGAGGTACTACTTAAGTGCCTTATTCAATTACAGTCTCACTTCATGTGACTTTGGTATGAGCACAGTTGATATAGCACCCCCAGGCTTGTGAAACTGAATTGAAAACATATGTCCAGATGTTGGGGATATTATCTTGTACATGATACTTAACTTTTCTGTACCTCAGTTTCTTTAACTATAAAAACAGGAGTAATAATAACACTACAACTTAGAGCTAGTGTGAGAAATAAATTCACCGATCCCTGCAAATCTTGGAAGAGTTCCTGGCACATAATAAATGTGCCGCTTTTTAAAAGTACTTTTTTTTTCTGACTTTCAAGTGAAGTCCCTCTAATTCTTGAGAGAAACTGCTTTTAAGTTTCTCATTCTTAGAAAACATGCTGACAACTTCATGTCATTAAAGATATCCTCAAAACTGAAATACATAATGTATTAGTCGGTGTTCACACTGCTACAAAGAACTGCCTAAAACTGGGTAATTTATAAAGAAAAGAGGCTTAATTGACTCACAATTCCCCTGGGCTGGGGAGGCCTCAGGAAACTTACAATCATGGCGGAAGGTGAAGGGGAAGCGAAGACCTTCTTCACATTGTGACAGGAAAAAGAGAGATAGCAAGAGCAGGGAAAACTGCCTTATAAAACCGTCAGATCTCTTGAGAACTCAATCACTATCATGAGAACAGCATGGGAGAAACCGCTTCCATGATCCAATCACCTCCCACCAGGTCTCTCCCTCAACATCTGGGGATTACAATTCAAGATGAGATTTGAGTGGGGACACAGCCAAACCATATCATTCCATCCCTGGCCCCTCCCAAATCTCATGTCCTTTATACATTTCAAAACACAATCATGCCTTCCCAGCAGTCCCCCCAAAGTCTTAACTCATTCCAGCATTAACCCAAAAGTTCGAGTCCAAAGTTGCATCTGAGACAAAGCAAGTCCCTCCCACCTAGGAGCCTGTAATATCAAAAGTAAATTAGTTACTTCCAAGATACAATGGGATTTGCAGGCGTTGGACAAATGTGCTCATTCCAAATGGGAGAAATTGGCCAAAACAAAGGGGCTACAGGCCCCATGCAAGTCCAAAATCCAGCAGGGCAGTCATTAAATCTTAGAGCTCCAAAATAATCGCCTTTGACTCCATGTCTCACATCAAGGGCACACTGATGCAAAGGGCTGGCTTCCACAGCCTTGGGCAGCTCCACCCCTGTGGCTTTGAAGGTAACAGCCCCGCACCCCTTCCCTGGCCACTTTCACAGCTGGCATGTTTCTGTGGCTTTTCCAGGCACACAGTGCAAGCTGTTGGTGGATCTACCATTCTGGGGTATGGAAGATGGTGACCCTTTTCTCACAGCTTCACTAGGCAGTGCCCAGTAGAAACTCTGTGTGGGGGCTCCAACCCCACATTTTCCCTTCAGCCCTGCCCTAGCAGAGGTTCTCCGTGAGGGCCCTGCCCCTGCAATAGACCGCTGCCTGGACATCCAGGCATTTCCATACATCCTTTGAAATCTAGGTGGAGGTTCTCAAACCTCAGGTCTTCTCTTCTGCACACCCACAGGCACAACACCACATGGAAGCTGACAAGGGTTGGGGCTTGCACCCTCTGAAGTAACGGCCTAAGCTGTACACTGGCCCCTTTTAGCCAGGCTGAGATGCCAGGCACCAAGTCTCAAGACTGCACAAAGCAGCAAGTCCCTGGGCCAAGCCCACAAAAACCATTTTTTCCTCATAGGCCTTCAGGTTTATGATGGCAGAGGCAACCATGAAGACCTCTGACATGCCCTGGAGATATTTTCCCCATTGTCTTGGTGATTAACATTTGGTTCCTCATTACTTATGCAAATTTCTGCAGCTGGCTTGAATTTCTTCCCTGAAAATGAGTTTTTCTTTTCTACCACATTGTCAAGCTGCAAATTTTCCAAACTTTTATTCTCTGCTTCCCTTTTAAACATAAGTTTCAATTTCAGATCATCTCTCTCAAATTCAAAGTTCCACAGACCTCTAGGGCAGGGGCAAAATGCCACCAATCTCTTTGCTAAGGCATATGATGAGTGACCTTTGCTCCAGTTCCCAATAAGTCCCTCATCTTCATCTGAGACCACCTCAGCCTGGACTTCATAATCTATATCACTATCAACATTTTGGTCAAAGCCATTCAACAAGTCTTTAGGAAGTTCCAAACTTTCCTACATCTTCCTGTCTTCTTCTGAGAACTCCAAACTGTTCTAGTCTCTACCTGTTACTCAGTTTCAAAGTCAGTTCCACATTTTTGGGTATCTTTATAGCAGTACCCCACTCTCTGCTGTACCAATTATTGGATTAATCTGTTTTTACACTGCTATAAAGAACTGCTGCAGCCTGGGTAATTTATAAAGGAAAGAGGTTTAACTCACTCACAGTTCCTCATGGCTGGGGAGGCCTCAGGAAACTTACAATCATGGCAGATGGTGAAGGGGAAGCAAAGACATTCTTCACATGGCACAGGAAAGAGGGAACTAGCACGAGCAGGATGTATTAGTCCCTTTTCATGCTGCTGACAAAGATATACCTGAATCTGCTCAATTTACAAAATAAAGAGGTTTATTTGGACTTATAGTTCCATGTGGCTGGGGAAGCCTCACAATCACGGCAGAAGGCAAGGAGGAGCAAATCCTGTCTTACGTGGATGGCAGCAGGCAAAGAGAGAATGAGGAAGATGCAAAAGCAGAAACCCCTGATAAAACCACCAGATCTCATAGGTCTTATTCCTTACCACAAGAACAGTATGGAGGAAGCCAACCCCATGACTGAATTATCTCTCACCAGGTCCCTCCCACAACACATGAGAATTATGGGAGTACAATTCAAGATGAGATTTGGGTGGGGACACAGAGCCAAACAATATCACAGGGAAAACTGCCTTATAAAACCATCAGATCTCCTGAGAACTCACTTACTATCACAGGAACAGCATGGGGGAAACCTAACCTATGATCCAAACACCTCGCACCAGGTCCCTCCCTCAACAGGTGGGGATTATAGAGATTACAATTCAGGATGAGATTTGGGTGGAGACAGAGCCAAACCATGTCACACAAAAAGATAATGCAATTTTCCAAAATAAAATGATACATTTATCAGCTTGAGTATTCCATTTGTGAAATTTAAATCTTTGAAGAATGACTGGAGGTGTTGTAAGAGCTACCCATAAATTATCTCACAAAGTGATTTCTACAATTCTGTTCTACATATTTTAAACAAAGTTAGAGTAGTGATGGACCTTATTAGCCTTGAAATTTGCACACAAACAGTGCCAATGGCATAGCAGATATCTGTCCTTTGTTCTCTATGTGGTTTATTTTGGGAGAAAAGATGAAAGTTTTTATTCTACCAACCACAGGAGATAGCTGATCAACATTAAAATCTGCTCCCAAGACAATATGCTCCCAAGACAATCATTTATGTTTTTCACATAAGTAGCATGTGTTCAGTATGGAAATTTTAAAAATATTTCCCATATCAATGTAAAATATAATTGTCTTAAGCCAAACCACACAGAGAAGTTCACTGTTAATATTTTGATGTATATAATTCCAGTCTTCAAACCTGCCATGTGTATATACATACATGCACATACATGCACACACACACAAACAAAAATTGAGATTATACAATGCAAACTGTTTGTTAATATACTCTCTTTACTTAATCTATCCTGAGTCTTTTCCCACTCAGAGCGGGTGTCATAGACAGATCTTCAGAGAAAGTAATAAGTGATGATTGTGTCAAACAAGTCATAGGTTATGGGGACTCTCTCAAGGGACTGGCAGGAATGGTCAGAGGAAGGCAGGGCCTTGGGCAGGATGAGCAGAGATACGGGACAAGATTGCAAGATAGAGCGAGAATCAGACATTGGGAAATAAGACAGGGACCCAATAACCAAAAATGAAACACCAAATAGAGACTTGGCAAATCAAAACAAAGAATAAATACACAAACCAAAAAAAAAGAGTGCAGTTATTAATTAGACTTGAGACTAGTAACAAGATTGTCCTGATGTTTAGAGTCACAGATGCTCCTGTGGTGGTGAGCCAGCAAGGCCAAACTCACAGATGTGAGGATTTGGGGTTGGATTCTACACTTCAGCGCTGAATTACTTTTGGAGTGGAAGCAATTACGGCACCAGCAGCAGCATCTTTTTAACCTCTAGATTAAAGTTACGGTGGTAAGAAGTTGACCTCAAGAGTTCAGTGGTAGCCCCAGCTTCTACTCTTCCAGCCTCTCCCAAAAACCTGTAAGTATCTAATCCCTTGTATTAATTTGCTTTCTGCAAAACTTCTGGTTTCCAGTCTGACAAGTAAATAGCTTAGACCTTGTCACTCCTGTCCTTACAACAGGGAAAAACCCAAACAAACTTAAAATCAATGACCCTACTTAGATCCATCAGGGAATTGACGTCACAGGGCAAACTGCTGCCCCCAAACTTTCAGAGACACACAGAAGATTCAGAAAGGCACAGCTTACTAGGAGCTGAAGCCAATATTGGTAGGAACAGTTAACACTGTAAATTGAGGAATTACTAGAGGCTCAGCATAGACTAGCTTGAAGAGTTAAAAACTTCCAGGGTGTACAGTCTTAAAGGGGCTCCCACTTTTATAAGTTTTATCTTTAGAAGCCCCAGCAGGCTTTCACTGTGAAGATCGCAAAACAATCCCTTTGTGCTTTCTGCAGGAGGAAGGAAAAGTAATCATTTGGAAATACGCCTGGAGATTTATATTTTCCTTAACAAAGCCTGCCTTTAAGGGAAACTATAGATGGTCCCCAACTTACGATGGTGTGACTTACAATTTTTTAACTTTATGATGGTGTAAAACTATTGCAATTTCTACACAACATATAGTATTCAATAAATTACATGAAATATTCAATACTTTATTATAAAATAGACCTTGTGTTAGATGCTTTTGCCCAACTATAGGCTAATGTAAGCATTTTAAGCACATTTAAGATAGACTAGGCTAAGCTCTGCTGTTCAGTAGGTTAGGTATATTAATTGCATTTTCAACATGTAATATTTTCAACCTGCAATGGGTTTATCAGAGCATAACCCAAACATAAGTCAAGGAGCATCTGTATTTTACAAGACCCTAATGGGCTAGAGTTTTACCAAAGCCAAATTGATCTTGGGGAAAGGAAATACCCAACTCCAGTCTCCTGTGCCTTTCCTGTCTCGTCTAAGGCAGGGAAGCAGAAACTGAGAAGTAAGTGAGAAGGTCACGGCCCAGGGACTCAGCTTGCTAAGAAGCAGACCTAATCATAGGACTATAGAATGTTTTCCCTCTGCCTAAACCTCACCAATATCAATAGGGCTCCTCTATAAAAGCAGGGAATTACAACTGAAAGAACTGCAAGCCTCACACCTTATTTCAGGAGTCTCTAGGAAAATGTAAATATGAGAAGAGAAACAAAAACAAGAATGCTAATGAAAATATTATCCTCTACCACCTGTCGCTACAGCAAATAGTAAATCCAGCCCAATTTCTGGGCAAATCAACATAATACCTCATACTAAAGGCATATTTGCCTCCATTCATTTTACCTGTTACATCACGTCCAATGTTCAGGAATAATTATAAGGCATGTTAAAAGGCAAAAAATACAGTCTATAGAGCCAAAACAAGCATCAGAACTAGACTCAGATATGGCAGACATTTTGGAATTATCAGACCAGGATTTAAATAAATTATGATTAATATGCTAAGGCATCTAATGGAAAAAGCAAACAATATGCAAGAAAAGATGGTAATAAGAGCAAAGAGATAGAAACTCTAAGAAAGACCTTAAAGGACATGCTAGAAATAAAAAACACTGTAACAGAAATATAGATTGCCTTTAATGGGCTCATCAATAGAATAGACACAGCTGAGGAAAAAAATCAGCAAGCTTGAAGAAACGTCTATAGACACTTCTAAAACTGAATCCATTGAGAAAAAAGAATGAAAAAGACAAAACAAAATATCCAAGAACTGTGGCACATTTACAAAAGATTAACATACATATAATGGGAATGCCAGAAGGACAAGAAAAAGAAAAAGGAACAAAAGAAATAATAATGGCCGAGAACTTTTTAAAACTAATAACAAGACACCAAACCACAAATTCAGGAACTTCAGAAAATGCTGAGCAGGATAAATACCAAAAGACCTACACCTAAGTATCTCATATTCAAAATGCAGAAAATCAAATCCTTTTCTGCTTGAAACCACCAAAGTTGTTTCTTTTTTCTGTACTGACCACCAGTGTGACATTTCCACTTAACTTCCTAAGTCTCGGTTTCTCACATAAAACAAGAGTAGTAATATCTGACTCAGAGAGATGTTATGGGAACTTTTTAACTTTTTTAACCTTTTTATTCTTTTGTAATAACACTTAGCTTAAAACACAAACATGTTGTCCAGATGTACAAAAATATTTCCTTTCCTTATATCCTAATAAATTTTATAGGCTTTTTTCTATTTTAGAACTTTAAAAAATATTTTCTTACTTTTTAAACTTTTTTGTTGAAAACTAAGACACAAAGACACACATTAGCCTCAGCCTACACAAGATCAGAATCATCAATAGCACTGCCTTCCACCTTCACATCTTGTCCCACTGGAAGGTCTTCAGGGGTAATAACATGCATGGAGCGATCATCTCCTATGATAACAACGCCTTCTTCTGGAAACCTCCTGAAGGACTTTTCTGAGGCTGTTTTACAGGTAACTTTTTAAAAAAATAAGTAGTAAAGAGGCTGGGCACAGAGGTTTCACAGCACTTTGGGAAGCCAAGGCGGGCAGGTGACTTGAAGTCAGGAGTTCGAGACCAGCCTGGCTAACATGGTGAAACCCCATCTCTACTAAAAATACAAAAATTAGCCAGACGTCATGGTGGGTGCCTGTAATCCCAGCTCCTTGGGAGGCTGAGGCATAAGAATCACTTGAACCCAGGAGGTGGAGGTTGCAGTGAGCCAAGATTGCACCACTGCACTCCAGCCTGGGCAACAGAGCAAGACTCAGTGTCTAAAAAAAAAAAAAAAAAAAAAAAGTAGAAAAGGTACACTCTAAAATAACTATTGAAAGTATAGTGTAGTAAATACATAAACCTGTAACATAGTCATTTATTATTATTATCATCAAGTATGTACTGTATATAATTATATATGTTATACTTTTATATAGCTGGTAGTGCAATAGGTTTGTTTACACCAGCATCGCCACAAACGTGTGAGTAATGTGTTGCGCTATGACATTAGGATGGCTATGATATCATTAAGCAATAGGAATTTTTCAACTCCATTATAAATTTATGGGACCACCATCGTGTATGCAATCCATCATTGACCAAAAGGTTATTGTGCAGCACGTATTTTTGCTCAACATGTATTAGCTACAATTATGTTATTCCAGATCATGAGGCACCAGTTCAGGAATTCTTTCATTTTTCTGATGGCAAATTACTAGCTCTGGTCTGACTCAAACCTCATAAGGAGCTACACGGCCCCATGCATGAGGGAGAACAGGTATCAGGGCAGGAAGCCAGACAGAGCATTCTGTTAACTTCATTGATCTCAGGGACATGCTTTTCCACTTAACTCGCCAGGGCGCTATCACTTCTTTGCCAACTTCCTGCACCATATGGCCCCATCCTATACCATGTGGCTTCTGCTCTTCCTATATGCTTGGACATTTTACTATCTTCTAATATCAGTTTTTTAACATTTTTGCAATTCTTATATTTTCAATTCACAGGAGCTAATCCAGTTACGATTACAGTTTCCCACAGGTATAGCACGGTATTCGGAACATAGGTAATTTCGTTAACCCAAAAGACTTCTCATGGCCTTTGATTAGGATACTTAGAGTTGGTATTGTACACTGTCAGTGCATAGCTATAACCCAAATAATTCTTGGGCTCCCATGTGGCTCCTCTCTGCTGGAAGTTACATGTAAAGATATACAGTCCAATTGCCAAGAGAAATTAAAGAGGACTCCATTCTTTATTTGTGCTCTTGAAAAGCATTAGGAAGGGTTGAGATTCATAATACAAAGCAGCATTTCCCGCATCCTTTCCCGTCTCTAATCTTCTCACTTGCCACAGCTATTCCTAAGCTTCTCATTCACCAACAGCCTTCAATAAACTTCTCCAGGCTATCAAGTTTCAGTTCCATCATCTTTATTCTCTATCCTATAGCAAATCGCTTTACCATGTTGGTTGAATCAACCTCTGTGTCTACATCCTGTCCATTTTCTTCCAGCCTTCCTAAGCAAGTATTTTCCCCCAATCCATTTCTCCTGATTCTGTAAACAAAGCAAAACAGAATTGTTCTTGGATAAAACAAAACAAAACAACAATAACAAAAAACCTAAACAAGTGGAGATTAAAAAAAGAGTTCACATACATGTAAATCTTGATCCCATCTCAAAGTATAGGGGTTCCTTCCTGCTACTGCAGATTGAGTACCCTGTCCAGTCATCTCCCACCTTTGATGCTGGGAGGCTTCTACCTTGGGTCTCTGCCAGCTTGTGAGGAGCCAAGTAAGGCTCTGTGGCAGGAGGTCACCCCCACCTCCTCCAGCCCTAAAGCCCAGGGCCCATCTATCTCTGGTTCCTCTGGACCCTGTGCTGACCCTTTCTGGCTTTAGAAGAATAAAAATATCTTGCAAACAGGAAAAATGAAGCTCCTAGCTGCATATCTCCAATGTCCCTAAAATCAGAGAAAGTGTTTATGATTTTTTCCCTCCTCCCCTAGAAGTGTAATTTTCTTTGGGAAATAAAAGGGGCAGAGGAAGTCTTTGGTGTCATCTAACTCTAACCCTCCTCATGTCTCCATCCAGAGTGTGACTATGATGAACCAGCCAACGTCCCACTTCCCTGAGAGACTGAGTGTTCTTCTACCTCCCCAGCCTCTCCTACTGACTCTGGGTGTGATAGAAGGGTCAGTCCTGGGCCCTTTATAAAAGCTTCTAGTAAGAAGGCTGTTCCTAATTGTGTATGTAGAATGTGGGATATTTGACACCTTTCGTCCTTAGTTCTTGATCTTAGTAACAATTTGGGGGACTAAAAGAAATACCATACCAGATATCTTCACACAAAACCAATTATTGGAACTGGAAAAGAGTTAATCCCAGAGTGCAATAAAAAACAAGGGGAAAATTTTCAAATGCTTCTACTTCCATTTCATGTTAACATTCTCTAACCCGGTGTACAATACCAATCCAGTATTTTAAAACAAGGCTGAGAACCATAGGTGGGATGTAAAATCAATTCATTCAAGCATTTGAGTGGTTCTTGGCCAGCATCATTTTAAATGACTAGAAGAGATGAGTGTATCTTGTGAAATTTTGTTTTGGGAAGGGACTGCTCTAACTGATTGGGCGGAGAAAGAAAATGGAAAATTATGCATACATGGTAGGAAATCTGCCATACTGAGAATTACACAGAAGAATCCTAAGGGAAAAAGGCCGATTTTTCCTCTAACCTAATGAATGTCACCTCCAGAGAACATATAAAATACAAAGAAAGTCATGTTTCGGCATTTGAAATTTTTTAAAAGATGGAATACACTATTTCCTCAAATTAATTTATGTCCTACTCAAGTCTGTAGACTTCCTAGAATTTTTATTAGAAATCTCAAATATAAGTTTCCAAGTATCCCTACTTCCACTAATAAGTACTACCTATTCCCAACTAATTCTGCTACAGAAGCTGCTCAACTAGATTCTGAAACAGAAAGTAGTTTATCTTCTCAAGGTTAAAAACTATAATTATAAAAGGACATTTTGGAAATTGTTTCTGTGGGGTAGAATTGTATCCAATTTAGCAAATACATATTCAGATAGAACAAAAAATTAAATGTTTGGCCTTTGTCCCCAGTTCCTGGCACACAGCTCCTATAACCCTTGGAATTTCCAGAGTGATGTCTTTTGTATGCTAATGAGAGGACTGGGGGCTGGGGGACCCTAGATAGCTTCAGGAAAGCAGCAGGGAACCAGATAGCCCAAGGCAGGATTAGAGGGCTGGAACTCTCAGCTTCACCCCTACTCCCCAACTCCCACTCCCCACTGCTGCCTCTTGTGACCTGGGGAGGTAGTGGGGTGGCTGGAGATTAAGCTAATCACCAATGACCAATGATATAATCAATCGTGCCCATGGAACGAGATTTCCATAAAAATCCCTAAACAACAGGATTCAGAGATCTTCCAGGTTGGGGAACACATCCATGTTTTGAGAGAGTGGCACACCCCCAACTTTATAGGGACAGAAGCTCCTGTGATTGGGACCCTTCCAGACTTTGGCCTATGCACCTCTTCATCTAGCCGTTCATTTGCATCCTTTCTAATAAATGGTAAACATAAACCAAGTGTTTCCCTGAGTTTTGTAAGCCATTCTAGCAAATTATCAAGCCTGAAAAGGAGGTTGTGGGAAATACCAGCTTTGTAGCCACATCAGACAGAAGCGTGGGTAACCTGGGGAGAAATTGGGCTCAATTCCAAATAAAGCATGGGCAAGTGGGAATTTATAGCCAAGGAGCAGGGAGGGAGTCAGTGGATAGAAAATTGGTAAGTGGAAACATCAGGAGTAAGGGGGATTCTGCCTAAAACCATCCAGAAGTACTCCTGCAGCAGGCAGGCCAGAGTGATCAGACATCACCTGGAGGCTGGTAGAGAAGGAAGAATTCGATCACCATCAAGGGTGATCTAGATATCGAGGGTGAGGGATTCTGGCTAAACTGATTAAGAATCTTGCCAAAACTGGGCTCTTGAGGATGTGCCCAAGGATGGAGGCTAGTTGAAAAGGAGCCTAGTTGAAAAAGAGCCCAGAAGAGCCTGACTAAGGTTTGGGCAGGGGGATAATCTGCCACTTACTGAGTGCAGTGTTTTGTACCTGAGGATATACCTGGTAAATTCATTTGGGCTCATTTTGAATAGCCTAGAAATTCAAATAGGAAAGCACCTAGAGATTGGGCTATCTCTAGCATTTCATTTTCTCATAAAGTTTGGCAGTTCATGGAGGCCATCCTAGGTCGTACCACCAGACAATCAATGTGACAGACTTAAACTGCCAGCTTTTGGCTTAAGGGGAAATTAGCCTGAATGACTAAAACAAAACAAGTAAAATTCTATTATTAAATACCCCAGATGGTGACTAAACTAAAGTGAAGGGAAGAAGAAAAGCTCCACTCCCTGCCTTGCAGGCAATAGGCATTAATTAAATATTTGTTGAATTATTTGAATGTGATTCAATTTCCACCTCAGGCTGCCTGAGTTTAATTCCAGCCCCACTAGTTACTAGTTTTATTATTCTCGGGCACTACTTTCTTAACTTCTCTAAGTCATAATTCCACATCTTTAAGATCTCGCTGTGAAGAATAACTGAGATAACTTATGGAAAGGTCTTAGCACAATGTTTAACATACTTCAAGTGCTTTATTAAGGTTATTCTATATAATAATAATTATTATTAGTCAATTTCCTGAAAGTTATTTCTAGTCAGATACTATCTGATTTCTCAAAGTAATACAACACTTTTTAGAATTATCTCTATATAGGCGAGGATTGATGAGAGAAAAAAATAATAAATAAATAAAAATAAACAAATAAAATTATTTCTGTATAGGTGATATAGTCTGGCTCTGTGTTCCCACCCAAATCTCATCTTGAATTATAATCCCCATAATCACCATATGTTGAGGGAGGAACATGGTAGGAGGTGATTGGATCATGGAGACAGTTTCTCCCATGCTGTTCTTGTGATAATAAGTGAGTTCTATGAGATCTGGTAGTTTTTTAAGGCACTTTTCCTTGTTCTTGCTCCTTCCCTTTCTCCTGCTGAAAAGGTCCTTTCTTCACCTTCACCTTTCATCGTGATTGTGCTTCCTGAGGCCTCCCTTGCCATGTGGAACTGTGAGTCAATTAAACCTCCTTTGTTTATGAATTACTCAGTCTTGGATAGTTATCTTTATAGCAGTGTGAAAACAGACCAATACAGTAAATTGATACCTCAGAGACTGGGGTACTGTTTTAAAGATACTTGGAAATATGGACGTGACTTTGGAACTGGTCATGGGCAGAGATTGGAACAGTTAGGAGAACTCAGAAGAGGACAGGAAGATGTGGGAAAGTTTGGAACCTCATAGAGACTTATTGAATGGCTTTGACCAAAATGTTGATAGTGATATGGACAGTGAAGTCCAGGCTGAGGTGGTCTCAAATGGAGATGAGGAATTTCTTTGGAACTGAAGCAAAGGTCACTCTTGTTATGCTTTAGGAAAGAGACTGGTGGCATTTTGCCCCTGCCCTAGAGATCTGTGGAACTTTGAACTTGAGAGAGATGATCTGAAATTGGAACTTAGGTTTAAAAGGGAAGCAGAGCATAAAAGTTTGGAAAATTTGCAGCCTAATGATGCAGTAGAAAAGAAAAACTCATTTTCAGGGGAGAAATTCAAACCAGCTGCAGAAATTTGCATAAGTAACAAGGAGCCAAATGTTAATCACCAAGACATTGGGGAAAATATCTCCAGGGCGTGTTAGAAGTCTTCACAGCAGCTCCTCCCATCACAGCCCTGGAGACCTAGGAGGGAAAAATGGTTTTCTGGACCTGGTCCAGGGCACTCCTGCTGTGCACAGGCTCGGGTCGGTGCCCTGCATCCCAGCTGCATCGGCTGTGGCTAAAGGGGGCCAAGATATAGCTCAGGCCATTGTTTCAGAGGGGCAAGCCCCAAGCCTTGGCAGCTTTCATGTGGTGTTGGACATGCACATATACAGAAGTCAAGAATTGAGATTTGGAAACCTCTGCCTAGATTTCTGAGGATGTATAGAAATACCTGGATGTCCAGGTAGAAGTTTGCTGAGAGGTGAAGCCCTCATGGAGAACCTTTGCCAGGGCAATGCAGAAAGAAAATGTGGGGTTGGAGCCCCAACACAGAGTGCCATTGGGGCATGCCTAATAGAGCTGTGAGAAGAGAGCCACCATACTCCAGACCCCAGAATGATATATTCTCATATATGTGCATATATATGACAGCTTGCACCATGCATCTGGAAAAGTCACAGACACTCAACACCAGCCAGTGAAAGCAGCCAGGAGAGGGACTGTATCCTGCAAAACCACAGGGACACAGCTGCCCAAGGCTGTGGGAGCCCACTTCTTACATCAGCATGACCTGGATGTGAGACATGGAGTCAAGGGAGATTACTTAGGAGCTTTAAGATACACTGACCGCTTCGCTGGATTTCACACTTGCATGGAGCCTGTAGCCCCTTTGTTTTAACCAATTTTTCCCACTTGGAATGGGAGCATTTATCCAATGCCTGTATTCCCATTGTATCTTGGAAGTAACTAACTTGATTTGATTTAACAGGCTCATAGGCAGAAGTGCTCTGCCTTGTCTCAGAGGAGACTTTGGACTTGTACTTTTGGATTAACGCTGGAATGAGTTAAGACTTTGGCGGACTGTTGAGAAGGCATGATTTGTTTTGAAGTGTATAAGGGACATGATATTTGGATGGGACCGGGGCAGAATGATATGTGTATATATATATCAGAACATCTCCTTGTATGCCATTAATCCATTAATATATACTGTTATATCAGTCAAAAACTAATATTAATTTAAAATATAAAAATTTAAAACACACAAAAATAATAATCTTCAAAAAATATGCTAGATAGGTGAAATGGACCTAGAATTGTCTTTTTTTCTAAATACTCTTACCTGGCTTCAAATCAAGATTATATTATATCTCATGTATATATATATACACATACACACACACATACACCTATATATATGTGATATGTGTGTGTGTGTATATATATGTAAACCAAAGGAGATGCTCTGAGATATATATATGTGTGTGTGTATATATATATATATTTATAAACAAAGGAGGTTTAATTGACTCACAGTTCCATGTGGTTGGGAAGGCCTCAGGAAACTTACAGTGATGACAGACAGCAAAGGAGAAGCAAGGACCTTCTTCACATTGTGACAGGAGAGAAAGAGAAGGAGGAAGAGCACGGAATACTGCTTTATAAAACCATCAGATCTCATGAGAACTCACTCACTATCACGAGATCAGCATGGGAGAAACTGCCCCCATGATCCGGTCACTGCTTTCCACAGGGTTTCCCCCTCAACATGTAGTGATTATGGGAACTACAATTGAAGATGAGATTTGGGTAGGTACACAGAGCCAAACCATATATATGATTTATATATGTGTATAAATCATAATTGTATGCTTTAATGGATTAATGGCATACAAGGAGATGTTCTGATATATATATACACAAACACGAGATATATATGTATACATATATGCACATATATGAGATATATGTATACATATATATCACATATAGGAGATATATGTGTATATATCTCAGAACATCTCCTTGTATGACATTAATCCATTAAAGTATACAGTTATGATTTATCAATTAAAACATATTAATTTAAAATATAAAATTTAAATATAAAAATTAATTTAAAATATAAAATTTAAAATATAAAAATTTAAAAACACAAAAATAAAAATCTTTTTTAAAATATGCCTAGATAGGTAAAATGGAACTAGAATTGTCTTTTTTTCTAAATATTCTTATCTGGTTAAGATTACATTAACCTGACAAAATGAGCTGGGCAGATTTCATATCCCTTTTCTACTTTTTTAAAGACCATGTATAACATACTAGTCAACTGTTCCTTAAAAGTTGAATAGAACTCAAGCTGGGCATGGTGGCACTTTCCTGGAATCTCAGCCACTTGGGAGACTGAGGTGAGAGGATCACTTGAGGCCAGGAGTTCAAGATCAGCCTGAGCAATATAGTGAGAACCTGTCTTTAAAAAAAAAAAGAGATAAGTTTATTAGAACTCAGTTGTAAACCCTCTGAGGTGATGATGATTTTTAGGAAAGAAAGACCTTTGACTATTATTTCAATTTCTATAAAACGTCTTTTTTTCTGGCATCCATTCTGGAATTTTATATTTTTATAAATTTATTCATTTGATCAACAATGTATATTTCTCTTTCTATTTTTATTATAAATTTTAAAATAGTCATGATCTCTCATTTTTAATTTGTGTTTTGTTATTGGCACCTTATCTTGGTTTTATTAATCTTTTTCAATAAATAGATTTTGACTTTTTATATGGTTTGGCTGTGTCCCCACCTACATCTCATCTTGAATTGTAGCTCCCATAATTCCCACATGTTGTGGGAGGGACCCAGTGGGAAGTAATTGGATCATGGAGGCGATTTCTCCAGTACTGTTTTCATGGTCGTGAATAAGTCTCATGAGAGCTGATGGTTTTATAAGGGGTTTCCCCTTTTGCTTGGCTCTCATTTCTCTCTCATCTGCCACCATGTAAGATGTGCCTTTCACCTTCTGCCACGATTGTGAGGCCTCCACAGACATGTGGAAGTATGAGCCCATTAAACATCTTTTTCTTTGTAACTTACTCAGTATTGGGTAGGTCTTTATCAGCAGCATGAAAAAGACTAATACAGCTTTAAAATAAACAAAGTGTTTCTATAGCCTGGGGAAAGAGGAAATGTCCTACGTTTTAAAATTATTTTTAAATGTTGGTTTGTTATTTCTTTTGTTTATGCCTAGTACTCAGAATGGCTTTATTTTATTTTATTTTATTTTATATTTTAGCAATGGGGTCTCTCTATGTTGCCCAGAATAGAGTACAGTGGCTATTCACAGGTAGGATCAGAGCATACTAGAGCCTGAAACTCCTGGGCTCAAGCAGTCCTCCTGTCTCAGCCTCCCAGTAGCTAAGACTACAGGAGCCAGGTCACTGTGCCTGGCTCAGGATGACACAATTTTAGAAGGAAGTGAACTTAACATTTATTTTCTTATTTTCTCCATTTTTCCCCAGCTCTGTAACACTTATTTTCATCATAATTAGAATGATTTGTTCTGTCCTTTCTGTAGGCAGAAATTTAAATCTAAATGAGATTCTGAAGTGGGAAATAACATTCACAAGCAAGTACTGTCAAAGCTTATGCCAGATGCTACTCTGTTAATTTTCAGTGCATTAATTTCAGCACTGTTATATCCTAATATTAGCTGACACCACAAAGACTCAAATGTATCAAGGCTCTTTTTGCTGTTCACTCCTGGTTCCTCCCTGCATCGTTTCTTCAGTTCCAAGACCCACTGCCTGTTATGACTAGGCTCACCAATTTGTCTGCTTGCCTTTCTTTCTGCATCTAGTACTAATTCTCTTCTGAGACAGAAAATGACTAGGTAGTCATTTGTTCAGTATCAGACCTTAGTTTCCTCATCTGTAAAGCAAAGATACTAATAGTAACTTCTTAGTACAGAGCCTGGCACATCAGAAAGAGCTTAATCATTACTATTAACTATCATGACTTTTATTATCATTGTTGTTGTTATTATTATTATTATTATTATTGAGACAGAGTCTTGCTCTGTCACCCAAACTGGAGTGCAGTGGCCAATCTTGGCTCACTGAAACCTCCGTCTCCCGGTTTCAAGCAATTCTCATGTCTCAGCCTCCTAAGCAGCTGGGATTACAAGTGCGTGCCACAATGCCCAGCTAATTTTTGTATTTTTTAGTAGAGATGGGGTTTCACCATGTTGATCAGGCTGGTCTCAAACTCCTGACCTCAAGTGATCCTCCTGCCTCAGCCTCACAAAGTGCTGGGATTACAGGCATGAGCCACCACACACGGCCCTATTATCATTATTTTTAACAAGCTCCAGTCTTATGCTTGATGTATTTTTCTCCAAAGACCATAATTATACCTTGGCTTTTTATTTTCCCTTGTAGATCTTCCCTAAAATTGCCCATCTAGACAGCCGTCCACAAATCTATGTCTATAGATTGGACCAAATTATTCCTCTAAAGGACTAATGTCTTCTTTTCTTTTTTACTCACTACAAAAGCTAGCAAAAATGTTAGCAAAGCTTTTAAAATAATTTCATTTTATTTAAATTGCATCAAAAGCCACAGAATAATTTTTCAGAAGTTGTTTTTTCCTTTCTTGTGTGAATTTTTTAAAAGCATGCTAGAATAATGTAGACTCTGTCTCCACTGGAAATTTTTTTTAAATGGGAGAGTGAAAATCAGAGTCAGCTAAAGAATAAATGCAAAAGTGCTTGGCCCTAGCTTAAGGACATCTGTAAAGCAGGGAGGGGGGTACTTAAAACAGAAGGGCTTCCAAGAAATGATTTCCTTTGTGCTCAGTGATTCTGGAAACACTATAATTGTTATTTGGAAGTGATTCAGGACTTTAAAATTTGTTTTGAAAGTGTATAGCAAACAAAAATCAACAATTTATGTTTCCAAGTTTGAATGAAATAAATTTGAATTCATAACAATATTTATTCAAAATCTATGACATAGAGAAAATATTTGCTTTAATAATGCAGCTGTTCATTTATAGTGTGTGATGGATGCCAACTTATTTTAAAATTTTGCATCCTGTCAAAACCACTTAGAACCACAGGTCTAGAGTAATAAATTTTGAGGGAAGATCCTACTATTAAATGGCCACAAACTTGTGAAACCCCTGTCAGGGAGTTCAATAGGACCAGTTCAGGAGAAGCAGCACAGCCATCCCAGTAAAGGCCAGCTCTTCACCCTTCACACCCCAGACTCCTGCTAGCAGACCCTGTGTTGCCATCTCTGCAGGGCAGGCTTGCACTTCTGCAAAGTCAAACAAACCAATAAGTTTTTGGCAATATTGGTGGCTAAGACATTAGGCCTCGATCTAGATGCTGTCTCAGTTATCTGCTAGATACTATCTCAGTTATCTACTATCTACTATGACTTTAGACAAGTTACCTTTCGGTACATTTCACATACTCATTCATTTATTCATTAATTCAGTAAATATTTTTGAGTACCTGCACTGTGCCAGCAACCATGTTGTACATTGAGGATATAATCAATGGTTTATAGAAACAAGCGTCATCTTTGTGGCAGACACCATAGGTTAACTGACTAATGCCCATTATACACCCCCTTTGCCACTACTATTCCACAACTAGCTGCTTGACGTGACTTAACTTCCCTGAGTTGTGTTTCTCAACTGTAGAATGGCTGGGTTGGGCTATATTTACTCTATGGTCTCATCCAGCTCTGTGATGATGTCTGCCTGAATTCTGAGTGTTGTTAAGATCTTACCTTGTGCAAGCACTAAATATAACTGAACTAGTGGGGGTGCGGGTGGGAACGCGGCGGTGGCTGAGGGTGGAATATAAAGCATGAAAGCAGACTAAGGCCTACCAAAGGTACAGGAGGAGTAGGCATTGTCTACATAGCACGTCAACAGGAGAACCACAAATTGTCTTGACCCCAAATATCTCTCCTACCAAAGCTTCTGTCAATGGAGGGGGCACAGAACCTGGGAAATCACATCATGTTCTTCCCAACCACCAAAAATTTTACACCCATAAAGCTAGGCTAAAATAAACATCAAGGGCAGAAAGAGATCACTAACGAGGGAGAATGTCATCTGTCCTGAGGAAGGAGGGAGAGAAGGTTGATACAATTTGCCTTGGTAATGAACTGCACGTAATACCGACAGCATGTTATATAATTTGCTTTGGTAATGGACTGCACGTAATACTGACAGCATGTGGTAAAGAAAATTTGCTATGGAATGTGTAGATTTTGCTATTTGACTGTGGTGGTTTTTGCATTACTTTGGTTATCCTGTCGAATTCTCTAACAGCTAATTCACACCCATCTCCCTCTGAAAGGCCGCCTGAACTCCTGACATCATGCAGGTAAGAAGACAGAGCTTTAGGAGGACTTAGGGACCACAGGAACAGGCCTTAAGCAGTTAGGAAGGGACATTCAAGCCAGCTCTCTCATCCTCCTTTTCTTGTCCTACACTTTGATAAATCAATGTAGCTAATAAAGATCCTCCCAAGTAGAGGAGAATAAAGAAAATCTTTGAAATGGGATTTTGGGAAGGAGGTTGTGCGGGGAGGATTGGAGTTAGGAAAAAAAGGCTGCATACATTATCTGGATTCATGTTGCTCTAGTGTTAGTTTCCTTCTGTTATTCCTCATTTGGGGTAAAATTTTGCTGAACTAAATAGTTAAGCAAATGTCAGCTTATTTCAACTGAACTATAGGGTGTGAAGAGAAGGTTCATATATCAGTTAAGGCTTCTTCAGAGGAACAAAACAATTAGGAGGAGATATATATATACACACACATATATATATGTATATATATACATATATATATATATAGAGAGAGAGAGAGAGAGATTTATCATAAGCATTTGACCATAGGCAATTGTGGGGTCTGATTAACCAGTCTATGTGAAGCTGTTGGCTTTGCATTTGGTGCTAGATCCTGAAGTAAGCAGGACAGAAAGTTGGATGGGGAAGATGGATGTGAAGTGAAGGAGAACAAAGACAAGCTGAAACTCACACACAGAGACTGACCAGCACTGTGTTGGTTCCTCACTGCCTCCAAGCCTTCCGTTTTGATGATGCAGTATCCTACAGAAGTTGGTGTCCTTTATCACACAGTTCAATATGCACGTGGTCCAGGAGTCAGAGAAACTGCATGAGGATCCAGCAGGACAGGAACTAAAGGAGCTGCAGGCTTGGCTGTATGCCCAGCCAAGAAAATGAGCCAGAAGATAAATAATAATATGGATGAGCAGGAGAGAACCTGGTGCCTCTGGATTGGCCTTCCAGATAAAAAGAATATGGCTACTTCCTCAGTTTTCAAATCTCATGGGCCCCTAACTCAGAAGTATGCAAGAAAGTGACTTCTGGGAAATACAATTCCAGCTTAGCTAGACTGACACAATACAAATCCACCACAAATCATTTTCTCCACACTTGTACTTATTAAGCGAGGAAGTAGTGCTCTAGGACCATCACAGTGACAGCAATAATCATTATGTGATTCCAAGGGGATAATAATACAAGACCTGGGGCAGCGTAGTCTTGCTGTCCCTCCCCTCCAGAAAATTCCACTTACAGTACAAACTCATTTACTTGTAACATGGATGGAAGTATTTCCTTAAATATATGCACAACTGTGGGTATTCTTCAGTATGAGCTAACAGAACCATCCCTTTAACTTTTTTTTTCCCCATCTCCTGCCTCCCTGCTTCATTACTCAGATGCCTGAAAAGTCCTGGGTGAAGGACTATCTTCCCAGTTCACTATACCTGAAGAATAGCTCTAACTACCAATCTAACAATGTACACATTTATCATTCCTACCAATAAAGTTAAGCCACTTCCAAAAATATTACAGTGCTTAATTATTTTTAAAAAATATTTTCAATAATAAGATGCTAAAATTAAAAATGAATATACTTCTGCTTCTTGTTAGGGCATAGAAAGTCTCAAATGACTACTGTTTTCATACTAACAAGAACAAGCTGAGTAAGCTAAAATATCAAAATAAATCATAGTTTTTATGAATCATCAAAGAACTGAGAAGTGAACTTGAGCTTATATGGAACTAAATTCCAAAAAGGAACCAGTCTTTTTAAGAGAAGGGAGATCCCTGAATGCTTATATCCCTGTTAGGAAAACAACAGTAAACCTGCCACTGATAAGGGCATGGAAAAAATCAACCTAGCTTTTAACAAATTTTGAATGGTTATATATGGGCTGGCATTACAGACGAGGAGACCAGAAAGCCCCAGTAATACAGGAACTTTGCACTCACTTGCCAATTGTTTCCTACAAAGCTTTTACACAGGGTACAACATGGAAAGCTAGTAACAGAACAAGAGAGCTAGCAGAAATACCTGTGAGGTATACCGAGTATTATCCTAGAGGAAGGGAACAACCAGTGAACAAGGGGAACGAGATCAGAAAGCTCAGAGGTCCCCCCGAGTAAAACTGAGCCTTCTCTCAGTACACGGCAAGCAGAAGGTATACAATGGCCAATGAGTACATAAAAAGGTACTCAATATCATTAGTCATCTGGGAAACACAAATTGAAAACACAGTGACATATAATATCGTACTCACTAAATGGCTACTACCAGAATGACTGGCAATAAATGAATATTAACAAAGATGTGGAGCAACTGTTGCAACCATTTTGATAAAATCAAGTTTCTTTTTTTTTGTTTCTTTTTTTTTTTTTTGAGATGGAGTTTTGCTCTTGTTGCCCAGGCTGGAGTACAGTGGCACGATCTCGGCTCACTGCAACCTCCGCCTCCCGGGTTCAAGTGATTCTCCTGCCTTAACCTCCCGAGGAGCTGGTATTACAGGCACCCACCAACATGGTGGGCTAATTTTTGTATTTTTAGTAGAGAGGGGGTTTCACCATCTTAGCCAGCTGGTCTTGAACTCCTCACCTCAGGTGATCTGCCCACCTCAGTCTCCCAAAGTGCTGGCATTACAGGCGTGGGCCACTGAGCATTTCTGACAAAACCGTACATACTCCTACTCTATATCCAATTAATTCCACTCGTACGTATTTATCCAAAGGAAATTAAAACTATGTACACAAAAATAAAGACCTTTACTTTTCACAGCAGCCTTATTCTCAACTTGAAACAATTCAAATGTCCGTCAACAGAATGACATATTTACTATTCATTAACAAAAAGGAACAAACTATTGATGCACCTCATATGGATGCACCTCAGAAAATCATATTGCATGAATGAAGCCAGACATAAGAGTAAATACTATATGACCTCAGTTTTACAAAGTCCAAGAACCATAGTGACCACTACAGCTATAGTAATAAAAATCAGAAAGTGGTTGCCCAAAGCAGAGAGGATCTGCGGGAAATGACATCTTTGTACCTGCAAAATCAAGCACAGAATGAAGTGATCTTCTGGGTAATAGAAATATTCTAGATCTCAATTTGGGTGTTGCTCACATAATTGTATACAGTTTTCAAGACTCATAAAACTATGCATTTAACATCTTTGCATTTTATTATATATAAGTTAGCTCAAGAAAAAAATCTAAAATTAAAAAATACATATTGAAACTATATGTTCTTGTTGGAATAATTTTACCACGAGCCATTCTAATCAACCTGTACAATAGTCAGAAAACATTCAGTTTTGAGCTTCCTGTAAACTAAGGTTAAGGGCATGTCCATATTTTACCTAAGAGAAAAGATCTTTGACATATAGAAGTTTGTTAATACATGAACAAGTAACTATATCAGATTAGTTACCTATCACCTTACAGCTAGCTTTGTCTTCATCTTTATCACTAATTTTTAGCTTTATCTATTACCAATCACCTCGCAAATATGCACTCTGCCTCTACGCATCCCTCTCCAACCATTTCTTAACTTATAATCAGAGATCTATGAAAAATGTAAATATGACAATGATTCCCTCTTGGCTACAAATAAAATCCAGACTTCATAGTGTGGCAAATAAAATACTACATAACCTCACCTATATATACCTCTCGAGCAAGGAGCCAAGGAGCCTCCTACCACTCCTAGCATTGTACCTTCAAGTCTTGTAAAAACCCGTTGTTAAAATGTCCTTGCAAACACCGTTGTTTAAAATATCCATGCCTTGCTCGTACTCTTCCCTTTGCCTAGAAAGCCTGTTCTGCCTGTCTTATCCTGAATAACTTATTCATCCTCACCAGACTTAGCTCAGGTGTCATCTTTTCAGGACATGATTCTTGAACCATCTCATTCCCACAGCACCCACTACAGACTTAACTTTGAGCATATCATTACTTCACCTACAAATACTTATTGAGTGTCTACTATGTGCCAAGTACAATTTCAGTCCTTCAAATACATCAATTAGCTGAAACAAACCATCTTCTTAACCTCATGTAAATTTGACAGTTTGCCTTTTCAAGCTAAACCACAAATTCCGTGAAGGTAAGTCGTGGATTTTCATCTCTGTATTTGCAGGACCAAGCACTGTGCCTGGCACATAATAGCTGCTCAGCACAAATTCTTGTGATTTGGAATGAACAAAAGGATGGGATAGGACATGTGATGGATACATGTTGATTAGTAGGGACTGAGATGAGAAGATTAATACAGAACTGCCTGTGGCGCACAAGCCAAAGACGACGACTCTCAGCTGTAGGAAACAACAGAAGAGCTCTGGAAACCACGGAGAGATGAAATACAGAAACCAGGCTTCACTTACCGCACAATCTTGCCTAGAGCTGCCCTACGTGAAACAGCCAGAAATAATTTCAAGACCACATACGTGCTGATTTTTTAGTGGTGGCAGATCCCTGCTGACATCCCACCCGAGGATATTTGATTGCTCTGCCGTATTCCAAACCAGATGTCTTTGGATGGCAATCTACTTTCTCTCACCTTGGGGTGGCCAGAGGGGAAGTGGATTAGAGGTAGGTGGGCCATAGGGTGAGGGTTTTAAAAATTATATTCCATGACTGATTGCCTGAGATTATGTATGAGGTGTGATTATAAAGTAATGAGAACCATTTTCATGTGTGACTTGTCTTATGTTTTAGTTACACCTCATATGTAGAATGTGTGTCATTTTATACAATGTTTAAAAATTACCACAAGCTAGGGTATTTGGCAGGAAATGTAAAAATTGTTATTGAGTGCTCCTTTGCAAGGTAATGATACTCTGGTTTGAAGGGTCTTTTCTTATGAGAATATGAGAATAAGGGTCTTTTCTTTTGAGAATATGCAATTCCAGACATATTCACCTAAGAAAGGAAGAGAGAAATATTTATAAAGTTGTGATCATCTACACACTCTGCAGGCTTTTGACAGTTCTTATAAATTACTTGGCAATAATGATAAATTAAACTTTTGATGAATATATCTTGGACATATATTTAGGATTAAGGAGAGAATTAAAATTATGAAAATGGGAATAGTAAAGTATTTATATACTGAATAATCATAATACTTCTTGCAAGCATTTGCCATTATTATCCAAATGTTATTTAACTGAATCTAGGCAGGGACCGGACAGACATGATAATACTAAGCAGAGGGTCATAGGGACTTCTGTGAAAGAGTGCCTAGTGTATCTACAAGAATCCTATTTTCTGAGTAAGCAAGAGAATAACCCCATTTTAAGAGCCCAAGATTAGAAGTTAAAGATGTCAAATGTGGAAGAAATAACAAAAATAAAAACAGTCCATTATGAAGTTTATAATAACTGGATTCTGTCTGTGGGCACAGGGAGCTAAATTTCTTCACTGTCAATATTAGACCTTGAGGGACAAACATAGCCAAATGAGCATGAGAAGCATAAATGCAGCAGAAGCCAGAGTTGCACCCAGCAGACTATGAAAAGACGAATTCAGAGAGCCATTTTATCTGGAGTGTGTAATTTCAAAATGACATAGAGTAGTAGTTGTCAAACTTTATGGTTCATAGAAATCACCTGGGGTGTCTGTTAGTAGTGTCAATTCCCCATTAAGGGTGGAATAAGATCTGCTTTGATTCTAATGCAGGTGGCCTTCTAACCATATTTTTTAAGGAGCACATAGAAAGGAGGGATTCTTACATAGTTACGATTTGTTGTTACAACTTTACTACATAACCTAATGGTGATAAGACTGAGATAAAGATTGATTCAGCAAAATTTTCATTTCGGGAATAAATCTATTTTAAAATGTTTTCTTTGGAGTTTAATTATTTGAGGGGGTCTATATCCTTTAGGGTATATAAAAAAAATGCAGTGAGAACTTAATTTTCTCTGGACTATGATTAATGACCTGAAAGTCATGAAGAAATAGGGGAAATAACATAATATAAAATTTAAGGTTACATTTTCAAAGCCAAAGGTTATAATAAATAATCAAAATGGATAGATCAGTGTTGCCAGAGGGTGATGATTTGACATGGAAACCAGGTCAGAGGCATTCATATTTGTACTGATCTAATTTTAGTATGCATATAGAGACTCCTTGCTGAGAACTGATTTTGCAAATTTTGCCCAGAATTGCAAATGTGAGCTCAGAAAGTACTACTCCCACAGCCTCCAAGGGGTCCATGGCTGAGCTTGTCCCATCTGCCAGGGGATTCTACCATTTGTGTAAAAGTAGCAGCTGCCACTTCTTTATGTTGATGTGAAACTCTTAAGCAAAATAAAAGATTGGCATCTGGGCTTAATTCTACTTTGATGGACACTTTTTCATGCTATATTTGTAATGATTCCAGGGGGGATTTTGGAAATAATTAATGAGAAGAATGCATTTCTCAAAATTCCCATTTGAGTTTGATGTAGGGCAGGTTCTTGGCTTTGCTCAGGAAAGAATTCAAGAGTGAGCCAGTGGTAGAAGAAAGCAGTTTTATTGAGGCAGCAGCAGTGTTACAGCTCTGGGATTGCTCCTGCAGAGCAGGGTTACCCCAGAGGAAGTGCGTCGATATTAGCAGCATATGGACAGTTTGCAGTCACATTTATACCTACTTTTAATGACATGCTAATTATGGGGTGGGTTATTAAGGAATAGAAAATGGGCAGTAACTTCCTTGTGTTGCCATGGCATTAGTAAACTGGCATGGCACTGGTGGGAGTGTCTTATGGTGATGAGCAGCAGGAGGTACGTTCAGCACCACTTCCCTGTTTCAGCCAGTCTTCAATCTGGTCTGGAGATGAGTTCCACCTGCCTCCTACCTCAAGTTCTCGTACATGTTTTATTACAAATAAGTCTGTCAGAGAGAAACAGGATCTTATTACTTATGCTAGTACAAATAGGATTGATAAGGTGCTCTATAAGCAAATACAGGGAAAAACTAAATTTTACCTAATTTAAGTGTGGTACTTCCACATAACAGTAGCTACGCGTGTGAGGTTTTAAGATCATTGAAAATATGTTTATGAAAATGACATGAGGAAAACAACTTCCTTTTCAATGCTATTAGGAACATGGGGAAGAGAGAAACACATGTAAAACAATGCACAGTTGCTATGATTCAAGTATACACAGATTGAAAAGGGGGTAAAAAGGACAGACTGAATAATTTTACCTGGTCTTGACTAAAAATCCATCCTAGCAGAGATGGACTAAGTCTTTTTTAAAAATGGATAGACAAGGTGGAAAAGTTCATTGCATACAAGGGGAATATCATGGGTATTGAAGGAACCACGAAGAGTTTGATAGGCTACAAGGTGGGCAAAATAAATGTGAAAACTAGAGATTTAGCTAGAAACAGGGAGTGACAGGAGTGATAGTTCAAGAGGCTGGTCTGATTGGGAATAAAATGAGAATCACCAGGGGTAAGGCTCCTGCATCAGGACTTTTAAATAGCTCTAAAGGTGATTATTATGTATTGCCCAGATTGATAACTACTGCCCTACTGCATCCTTTCCAATTTAGCATGCATATTATATATGAATAGTCAACATTTGATGTGGGGCTTATATATACATAATACCATAACTCAAGCAATGTTTCTTTATCATTACTCCTGCACACAACCAAACTATTATTGTCATTGAATTTAGGATAGCCTGTGTGGAAAAGACATGAGAAAGGAGATGGAGGTTTCGGTAGAAGACTTCTCCAACAGTCCTGGTAATCAGCCCCCATGAAGACAGGCAGTATCACAGGGGATGAATAGAAGGGGATGGATATAAGGTAATGGTAAGGAGGCAGAAGTGGCAAGACTTGATCACAGATGCAAGAAGGAGAAGGAGAAATCAACAGGGGCTCAGAGGTAGTTTGAGTGATTCTGTGGATGAACCTAGCATAAATTTTCCCACCTAAAAATATTCAGGTCTTACCCACCTGTGATGGTTAATTTTAGATGTCAAATTCGTTGGGCCAAGAGATGATCAAATATTATTTCTGGGTGTGTCTGTGAGGGTGTGTATTAGTTTGGTTGGGCTTCTATGCTGAAATACCATAGACTGGTCAACTTATAAACAATGGAAATTTATTTTTTACAGTCTGGAGGCTGGGAAGTTCAAGATCAAGATGCTGGCAGATTTGGCACTTGGTAAGGATCCACTTTCTCTTAGGTGATACCTTCTTGCTCTGTCCTCCCATGGTAGAAGGGGTGAATGAGCTCTCTGCAACCTCTTTCACAAGTGCACTAATCCCATTCATGATGGCAGAGCCTTCATAGCTCAATTACCCCCCAAAAGACTCCATATCTTCATACCATCACCTTGTGGGTTAGATTTCCACATATGAATTTGTGGGTGGGGAGGACACAAACATTCAGTCCTCAGCAGGATGTTTCCAGATTAGATTCACATTTAAATTGTTGAACTCAGGAGGCTGCTGTCCCCAATGTGAGCAGGCATTATATTTGAGGTTCTGAAAAGGGAGACAAAGGAGAAATTAGCCCTTTTTGCTTCCTGCCAGCTGCATGACCTGGGACATCAATCTTCTCCTGCCCTTGGACTGGAATGTACACCATTGACTCCCCTGGTTCCCAAGGCTTCCCAACTGGAACTGGAATCATACCACTGGCTTTCCTCACACTCCAGCTTGCAGACTGCAAACCATAGGACTTCCCAGCCTCCATAATCAGATAAGTCAATTCCTCATAATAAATATCTTCCTGTTTACAGACATATCCTATTGATTCTGTTTATCTGGAAAACCTAATACTCTGTCCTACCAAAACCAGCAGAAACACCACTTTTTCCATGCAATCCCTGCTATTCCCAATAGATAGTGATCTCTTCTGACCATCCATAGAAACTTACCTTTATTTCTCTGTAGTATTTAATATTTCTAGCCATTTACTGAAATAATGCACATGTGAATCTATATGGTAGGTAATCCATTAAAATCTCTTTCCTGTCTAAGGACTTAAAATTCTGTTTGGTGAATAAATGAAAGTTTAGCTATTATGCCTCCTGAAAGTTCCTACTCTGAGATATTGGTTCAAAGTCAGTGTTCTTAATCCTTTTTGTGTGTCTGGATCGTGTTGGCAATCTGGTAAAGCTTACAGATCCCATTTAGAACAATGTTTTTAAATGTATAAAATAAAATTCACAGATTTATTTTAAAAAATCATTTATACTGAAATATAGTTATCAAAGTAGTTTTGAAAAACAAATTTGCAATAGAATAACATTTGATTCTATATCAATGCATCAAATAAAGTATATTTAAAATACAGACAAATTAAAAATAAATTTATTTTTTAAAGACTTGGGAGGATGTTTTTATTCTTAATAAGAATATTAAACTGTGGAGAAGTCTTTGAAAAAGCTATAGGCATGTCACGTTGGATAAAAAACTGATTTTGGCCAGCTGTGGTGGTTCACGCCTGTAATCCCAATACTTTGGGAGGCCAAGGCAGGAGGATTACAAGGTCAGGAGATCGAGACCATCCTGGCCAATATGGTGAAACCCCATCTCTACTAAAACTACAAAAATTAGCTGGGCGTGGTGGTGCACACCTGTAGTCCCAGCTACTCAGGAGGCTGAGGCAGGAGGATTGCTTGAACTAGGGAGTTGGAGGTTGCAGTGAGCCGCCAAGATCTCACCACTGCCCTCCAGCCTGGCAACAAAGTGAGACTCTATCTCAAAAAAAAAAAAAACAAAAAAAACAAAAAACCTCATTTTAATTTTTTTGTTATTATGTGTTACAGGTATTAAAAATCTTGATTTGCAAAGATAAGTTACTACAAATGGGTTAAAACTTTCATAGCTACTTTACAAGACAGAGATAGCTTTTTTCAAGAAACACATGAATTCTCCATGATTTTTTTTTAGTTAAATCCCAGTTGTAGTTCAGTTTTTCAACTGAAGACTAATAAATTCCTCTTTGGGTAGATTATCAACTTAATATGCTTTATATCAAAGAGAAAAAAGAGAAGATGGTCCACAGTTCAACTTTGATGCCATCAAAATAAAATTACTTGTAAAGCTTTCTGGAATGTTTCCAAATTTTCTTTAAAGAAATTGGCAAAGAATTCCGAATCTCATGTTCAGAGGGTAAAGTATCACCTCCAGTGTTGACAGTTGGCAGGATGTCCATATTAGCAGTTTATGCAAGAAAGTTTGTATATTTCCAAGGGTATCTATTATGGTGACATTAAGACCCATGCACTGTGTTCAAAAGGCTCTTGTCTTATACACCATTAAGAATTCTTATTTAAACTAGTTTTGAAAAAAAATTTAAAGCAATAAAAATTACTCATTTCTTCCTCATATTGATCAACAAATAATTGTAGATACAAAATACTGTAAAGCAGTATGAATGCGCAGGCCACCACTGTAAGAATACATGACTTCATGTTTGGGGATGGTAGAGTTGATCAATAGCTGGCCAACAACATTGCACACTATAGTCATAAAGATTATGATTTCATGTGATCTTTCTAATTTAGAAGTAATAATGAATATATTTTTGCAATATCCACAACAACTGTGATGTGATATGAAAATGTCTGAGTTTTTTTTGGTAACAAACTCACAGGCATACTTACACTGTTGTGGTTTATTATTAATAACTAGGCTCATAATTGAAGGGCAGTTAGAGTTAGTGATCACAAATGAGTATCTTTTTCTATCCAAGTTCATGAGCCCCCAAAATTCTGACTTTTTTTCACAGAAGCCCTATGCTAAAGGTAACTGGGACTACAAGTTTACTTCTGAAATTCCAAAGAAAAAGTATCAGATGTAATACCCATACATTTTCATTGTGCAAACCACCTTTGGAAGCAAAAACAGACATGTTCATATACCTTTGGCATATTAATAATTACACCAGAACAACATTCTCCAAATTATCATTCTGGGCAAACTGAGATGTTTGGCTATGCTACCCGAGGTAGAAAGACTAAAATGGAAAAAATATATACTACAGAAGTCAAGGATGGGTTTATTTTGACAGAGATTCAATTCACCCCTTTAACAAAGAATCACAGAATCTGAGAGAATAAGTAACTCCAATTCAAATTAATAGTTAGAATTTTTTGTTTGTATCTTAGCAAGTGTAATAAGCCACAGTCATCAATAAAGTATTTTTCTCATATGTGAAAATAATTTAAAGGGTTTTTTTTTTGGCACAATGCAAAATTTGCATTTATCCAATATTCACTTTCTATGAAAAATTTATCCTGGTTTGGGCAAATTATCTTGACATGCAAGTCTAAATTATTAAAATATTTAAAAGATGATCTTTTTGATCAATTACTGTATCATTTCCTGTTGTCATCCATGATTCTATGGTGGGTGCTTTATGAGTTCCTTATGCAAGAATAGTAGGATACGTATCAAAATGGTTGACCATAGGCCTATAAATTGGTATTCAAGAGCTTGAGCATGCGAGGTAGGTAGAGATTTGCTGAGCCTGACAGTTTTCCCTGCAAACTCACCAGACCATAGTGTCCCAGTCCTCCTGGAGACACAGGTGCGGGGAAGAGGTAAACTGCTGCAGCATCTGTAATTCTTCTCAAGAGCCAAAGGAATCTCAGAAGGCCTGGTAAGGTCACAGGCTCTCCTTTATGGAGATGGAAAATTAAGTGAAAGAAAGAGACTGGGTCAGAAAGAAGAAAGACTACTCTTTTAGAGGTATACTGTATACGAAATATTTAGCATATTACCTCATTTAAAAACAAACCTGTAAAAGTGCTGTTATTTCCACTTTGTTATTGAGGACATTTAGGATCAAAAGAATTAATTTGCTGAAGGTTACAAAGCCAGAAAGTGCCACAGTCAAGTTTTGAACCCTGATCTTTCAGTCTCCTGCACTCTGCTCCACACTGATGTCTCAACCCAGTTTAAGACATCAAGAAGGAAATGGTGTTTCTTGTGCCTACCTCTTGCCCCAGGAATAATGCCTTCACTTCCTTCCGAATCAAAAGATGGTGAGGAATGGAAGCACAAAGGCTTGAGGTTCTGAGAGAAAAAACTCAGGTTCTTAGGAGTATCAATCAGGAATATTAAGGTTAAGTAGCCCCTGCTACAAATGTCGTTGGGCTATAAGAACAGAAAGTCAAGGTTTTTCCACAGCCCAATACTATTCTCATTATGATACAATACACTCATCAGGTTTTCAACCAAGTCAATTATTATTTGTATTCATTGTAATGCCAATACAGATTCATCACAATGTATGTAGAAAACATGACTTGAAATATTGTTTCATCAGTTCTTTCCCATGCTCCTATTCCATCCCACATTTTTTAGGCCTGAGCCATGTAAACGGAGCTGTTTCTGATTAGCAAAATTAGCTTCCCTCCCTTGTGGGTTAACATGTAACACAAAAGCCTTAACTTGAAGATAAGACTGATTGCCCTTTTTGAGTAAAAAGCTTTCAACAGAAATCACAGTTAATTGGAAAAGTTTCCCTTGTGATATAAACCAAAGGGGGGAAAAAACAGGCACTACAATAAAAAATTACCAGAAATTTAATTTTTATCCTAAAAGGCAACATAAATTTAATGGCAATGGTAATTATACAGTTTATCTATTATAATTTTCTGTCAAGGTACTCCATAAATGTAAATAAGATTACAGTATTTTAAAAAACAACTGAAGAGGGAGGCTTCATTAATTCTTTCATTGATTAATCCATTTCTTTAGCATCAACAATTTTTTACATATCAGCAATGTGCTTGGCACAAAAAAATACAGAAATAAATAAGACAGACGTAATGCCTACCCTCAGGGAGCTCATAAACTAATAAATACAAAAATGTTTTTAAAGTATTCAGTCTTTAATCCTCATTTCTGTCAGTAGAAGTCTATGCAAATATAGCGAGGGAGGTTAAAAGGAGCAATAGATTTTAAGTCAAAAGGCCAGATATTGTTCTCACCCCAATTCTACCACTATCTCCATTAACATCTTACTTAAGATCCTTTTTTAGAAATGATAGGAAGCAACTCATATAAGTTTAGGAAAAATAAAGGAAATGTACTAATATATATGGTAGGGATGATATTTCTTAATATGCAAATATTACCGGTTTCTCTCAAAACTTCTCTTCCCTCCATACCCTTCTCCCAAGTTTCCACATTTTTGTGCTGGACAGTGAAGATAATGAGAAGAAAGAATAGGAGAGGAAAGACAGGAAAAAACAAAGAAACAGAGTGGGAACAATGAGACATAAATCCATGCCTGTTGGAGTGGAATGGAGAATTTTTTCAATGTGTCCTCTGAGTAGTTCCAAAATAGGACTGGGGAACTAGGAATCAGATGAAAGCGTTTTTAAACAAATGTTCCTAGGGGTTACAAATCGATACTTAAGAAACCCAAGACAGATAGGAATTCCTTTTAGATTACTTTTTATGTGCTTCTTTATGATTCTTGCAGACACTGGGTCAAGTGGAAGCCCTACTTCCATCGGAGTTATATTTAATAAGCTCTTTACTTCATTTTCAAGCACTACATTTCAACAAAAATTTAAAATGTCTTCTTCAGTCTATCCAACGTGTACTCCAAGCTCTCTCACAGTTGCTGTGAGAGATGCCTGTCTCAGGAAACTAAGTGCAGCTATAAAGTCTGAACTCTGAACACAGGACTCCACAGCAGTTCTCTCTCTCTCTCTCTCTCTGTCTCTCTCTCTCCTTTCTCCCCCACCCACCCCCTGCCCCTGCTTCCTTCTCCTCCTTTTTCTCCTCCTCCCCCTCCTCCTCTTTCTATGGCTTGCTAATTATAATAGGTAGAAGACAAACGTCTCAGAGCCCTGTGGGGCAGACAGTTTGGGTTTTGGTCATGATTCTAAATTCTCATAGAAGATCCTCTGGCCCAGTTCAAGGCAGATACCCACTTCGAGGCCAGTCATTTATGAGAGAGGAGCTCATCTCTGAATCTTTCAATCATCCAGAGCTTAGCTCTAAAATGAGGACAACAGTAATTATAATATCTAGCCTTAGTAGATGATTATTGTGATTTTTTAAAAGAGTAAGTATAGATAAAAGTGATTTGGAAACAATAAAGTTCTCTTTAAATGCATTATTTATGGTACAATACTCAAAAGCAATATATTTGTTATTTATAATAACAAGCAATAGCATGTTGACTCCAACCCTGCATCTTCTCTCAAACAACCTTTTTGATTTAAAGCCAGTGTGACTGCTTTGGAGCTCAGGTGACTGGATTGCAATTCAAAGGGGCTTTTTCTTTCTCAGAGCAATGTTTGCTATCCTTTCAGAGTCACAGCATCCTCTGAGTCAATGATGAAAACTAGGGGAACTCTTTCCACAAAAACACTCACACACCCCTACACACAACATTTTGGATGTGATTTCAGGGGCTCCATAAACCCACTGAAGCCTGTACAGGTAACAAGTAAAGAACCTCTTCTCTAGCTGAAGACAGAGAGAACCCCCAGAGGCTTAGTAACCTCCAGTTCTTCTCTCTATTAAGAGAAGAAAGGGGAAACTCACTTTCAAGAGAGTTCACTGTGGCAAATGAATGAAAGCAGAAAATCTGAGGCATGAGTAGAGAAGAAAAAAAGGAGAGGGAAAAAAAACCCTACATCCTCTTAGAAGGTTACAAATTTCATTTTTATCTCTCCAAAGATCATTTGTTTTTCAATTTGTCAAACAGTAAGCATTCTTCCTCATGTCATGCTGGAACAGGAATTAATGTATTTCTGTCTTGTTTATTTCCTTTGGTAAAAATGGCTTTTTAAAAATTCATGATGGTAACACTATCCAGTACGATGATTCATTCATTATTAGTTTCTACTGTAAAACAACAAAAATGTGAACATGAACGTTATATAATATTTACAATCAGATATAGATATACACTCACACAAAATGAGATGTCAGCATGTCCCCTCAACTTGCATTTAAATGACTAATTTAAATCAGTTTAGACAGTATTCTACTTAAATTAGAAATTCGATTATTTATTCTACTAATTGTGTCACCTACTCATAAAGTAAATGGATAAATTTTGTTAGCGTAAACATGCAATTTGGAAAATTTGGGCCAAAGCCACTATTTATAAATAGATTTTCAGCTTGAATTATGTGAAAGTCGTCATATTTACCAACACAGAGATGCAAGTATTTCAACAGAACAAACTGTCAAATCAAATCTGTTGTTCTTATGTTCCATCTAACATACTAAATCATACAGACATTTACCTAAATCATGTAGGAATCTAGCTAGCATCTAGTCTCCCACGATAATGCATAACTTGGAATCATCCTTGATATGAATTAAGCTTCACAAGGCTTTGGGCTTTCTTCAGTGCTCTATGGCTGTCCTTTGCTGAGTTGTTCACATTTGCCCTCACTACACCACAATCAAAGTCCTACCTATGGCTTTTACTAGCTTCGAGAACTTTCACAAGTTACTTGGCTTCTCTGGGCCTCAATATTCTTATCTATAGAGTGGGATGACCTGAGGGATTATTGTAAGGACTAAATAGGAAAATGTGTGTGCCTCATACAGTGCCAAGCACATATTAGGTACTCAACAAATGATAAATTGTCCATGCTAAAAAAGTTCACAAAAGACAATGGATGAATTCCCAATTGTTCTCCCCTGCTGTGGACGTTAACCTGCACTCAAAAGACACATACACAAGGATATTCCTGTCTTATAAAATTTAAAAATTCACGTTAAAATTAAAAATTAGGTAAGTATGGTGCTGAAATAGTTATTGAACTTTCATATTTTCCTACCTTATCTCAGCAGTAGCTCTTATGATCCAGAAGCTAAGTTTACTATCCAAATGTATCTTCTTCAACTTTTTCTATACATTTTAGAAATTTACTACCGTTTCAAACATTTTATCTTTCTGTACATAATCCAAATATACTTTAAAACTCCATATTAAGGGGCCAGGCACGGTGGCTCATGCCTGTAATCCCAGCACTTAGGGATGCCAAGGCTGGAGGATTTCTTGAGGCCAGGAGTTTGAGACCAACCTGGTCAACATGGAGAAAGCCTGTCTCTACTAAAAATACAAAATTTAGCTGGGCATGGTGGTGGGCACCTGTAGTCCCGGCTACTCGGGAGGCTGAGGCAGGAGAATCACTTGAGCCCAGAAGGTTGAGGTTGCAGTGAGCTGAGATCGCGCCACTCACTACACTCCAACCTGGGTGACAGAGTGAGACTCTCTCAAAAAAACAAAAACAAAAACAAAAAAACAACAACAAGTAAAACCTCCTTATTGAAATTACCAAGATATGGGTCACTTACTTGTTTTAAAAATAAATACTAGAAGTTGTATTTGAGAAACTAAACATAATAGATATTTACTGATGTTTTTAATGATTGTTTTTGTCCACCTGGCATGTGAACCCCCATATAGGTCTGTGTGGGAGGCACTTCTCGTTCTAGAAGCCTAGGCCAGATGGCTGCTTTCTCAAATACCCCTGCAGCTCGGGGAAAAGCAAATGAAGAAGGTTCTATCAATCAGATGCCCCATTGCAGATATTGAATCAGACATTTATGACAGAAAGAAAGGGGGGTGGGGAATAATCTGTTTGGCAACAGTCCCTAGCCTCTAGGACTGGTGCAGACAGAAGGGACATCCAGAGTTCATCTGCCAGCAGTTGATTCTGTGGCATAATTCTTATACGTGGTCCTGGGTACCGCCTATTGTGCAAGTCTGACTTTCTAGCCATCACAATTCAATTAGGCACCAATTGCCTTGAGTCAATTCCTTTTCTGCTTATATCAGCCAGAGTCAGTTTCTATTTTTTGCAAACAAGACCCCTGACTGATACACTAAATTTAAATGTAGAAATGAAAACTTGAATGGCATTTTATATTAGGTATGTTAAAGAACAGTGGAATTTTCCTAAAGATTATAGTATCGAATTCCTACTCATTGAATCATTCAACTTAAAAATTAACAAAATATATTGACCTTGTACCTATCCAACCTATGCCCACTTCTCTGCTTTGATTCTGCATTATTTAGGAATAGATGTGGTTAACAGTGGGGGCAAGTGGAGAATAATGCAAGTGTTTCTTCTCTCATATTAAAGAAGTCCAAATGTAGGTGATCCATTGAGTTATCAGACACCCGGATCCTTCTATCATTTTTTTGCCACTGCATTGGATTTGGATGTCATGCTCTAAGTTACTTCATGGCCCAGAATGGCTGCTTTTGTGGTGCTAGTCATCACACGACACATTCCAAGCAGTAGGAAAAAGAAAGAAGGGAAGGGCAAAAGTAGGACTCCTCCCAGGTGAATCGCTACCATTTAAGAAACCTGCCCGAAACACGATGTCAAGCACCTGGTCATTTGGCCACAGGGGTGACTGGAAATGAAGTCTAGATAGCAAAGTCTAGGAAAAAAAAAATGCGAGGCTCTGCTTCTAGATAAAAGGGGAAGATGGATGTTAAGAAGGCAACTAGTGTCTTTTCCACGCCTTCACACACAGCGACACTTGTCAGAAAAGGAGAGTAGTTGATATTCATGCTCCTCACACTTACTTCACTCAGTATTCAACCGCCTCCACTCCCCTGAAACTATTCTTGTCAAAGTCACCAACTTCCAAATTGCCACATTAATGAAATGCTTCCATCTTCATATGTTTTTGCTTCTGAGCAGCACATGGCACCCTTTACCAGCCCTTCCCTCTTGAGACCTTCCCCCTCTTGGCCTTACTACTCACATTCTCCTGGTTTCCCTGCAACCTCTTGCCTATTCCTTCTGTCTTCGTTGCTGGTTGCTTCTTCTCTGCCCTCTTCTTTAACAACATACGCCCTCCAAGTGAACATTTTTAACCTACAGCTTTAAATATCATCTACAGTCTAATGACTCCTAAAAGCATATCACCAGCCCGACCTCTCCTCTGAGCAGATAGCTATGTTTACAAATGTCTACTTAACACCTACCCATTGGATCTCAAATGCAGGCTGTTCAAAATGACACTCTTGATTTCTAAATAAAATGAGAATAAGCAACTGCTATTCAGATTTCCCTAGCTCTGTAAATGAATAACCATCCGCACAGAGTTGCTCAAGCCTTAACACCAATAGTCTTGGCTCTGGTTCTTCTTCCACCCTCAGACATTCAATTCACAAGTAGAATGCTGCTAGTTCCACTTCTAAAACACATTCCAAATCTGCCCACTTCTCTCTACCTCCACTGCTGCTACCCCGGTGCAAAGTTCCAAACCAACACCATTTTTCACCTGGAGTGTGGAACTAACTGCCTGCAATGAACTGAATGTTCATGTTTCCCCCAAACTCTTATGTTGAAATTCTATCCCAAAGTGATGGTATTAGAAGGTGGGTCCTTTGGAAGGTGATTAGGTTATGGGGCAGAGCCCTCAGGAATGAGATGAGTGCCCTTATCAAAGAGGCCCCAGAGAGCTCATTTGCCCCTTCTACCATGTGAGGATCCAGCAGGAAGGCACCATCTATGCACCACAAAACAGGCCCTCACCGGATGCCAACCCTGACAGTGCCTTCATCTTGGACTTTCCATGCTCCAGAACTATGAGAAATAAGTTTCTGTTGTGTATCAGCCATGTAGTCTGTGGTATTTTGTCAGAGCAGCCCCTACAAACTAAGACACCACCTAACTAACTGATTTACCAGCTTTCACTTTTACCGGATTTTAAAAACATAAACCAGCAGAAGACACTTCACTGGCTTCCAATTTTGCTAAGAATCAAATCAAATGGCTTGCAAGACTCTTTGAGATGTAGACCCTGCCTACCTCTCGGTCCTCAGCTCATACCTCCCTCCCTACTTCTGGCTATACTTCAGTTACATTGGGCTTCTTTCTCTTCCTTCTACATATCAGGCCCATTTTTGTTTCAGATTTCTTGCATTTGCTGTCTTTCCATCTATAGTATTGCTCCCTCCAGAGCATCACCTAGTTGGTCTCTTTTTGCCATTTATGTCTGTCAGATGTCACCGCCTCCGAGACCCTCCCTTTACCACCTCATCACCTCATCTGACATGGTATGCCATTCACCCGGCCTCACCCTTTTGCTCTACATGCCTTTTGCTTTTTGTTAATATCCCTTACCCTTTATTGTTTTTCTGCATATTAAAATGTAGGCTCCATTACAGCATAGAGCTTGTCTGTCTTGTTTTCACTATATCCTCAGCTGTGTCTAGGATAACTATTTGTTAGCTGAACCCATGCACGCTTACATGAAGAACTGGGCAGAAACACTGTATGAAATGCAGGAGGAGAAGGAGAGAGACTCTGAAATACAGAATCTTCACATTCAGTCATATGAAATCAACTTTTACCCAAGCCACTCCAAGTTGTTGTAAATAAAGGAAAAATTAACTCATGTCCAGTGTGACCCATAAGATAGTTCCAAGCATCAGGAAAGGCAGAAAATGGGGAAGTGAGAATTAGGTCAGAAGCAAAGCAGGCATAGAACAGGCTAGGGTGGATTCTGCAGGAAGGATTAAAGCAAGTGGCTAAAAATCAAACCATGAACAGCCCAAGTCTATCAAAGTTTTCCTATTATGTGAATTCTGGGATGTGAGGCAGCACTGGGGCTCACTTCTACAGGAACTAGGTAGGAGTTTAAACCCAGGAAGAACCTATCCCAGGACAGAGAAGACACTTGTACCTTGGGCAGATAGTGTCATTTAGCCAGTATGGGTCATGTGACAATGGATGCAGGGAAACTGGTTAGTCCATTTTCTGCTGCTATAAGAGAATACTAGAGATTAGGTAATTTATAAACAACAGAAATTTATTTGGTTCATGATTCTGGAGGCTGGCAAGTCCAAGAGCCTGGTGATGGCCTCTGATGAGAACCTTCCTGCTGTGCTATCCCATGGCAGAAGATAGATGGTAGAGGGCAAGTGAGCAGAGCACACAAGACAGAGGAAATCTGGCTGAACTCATCCTCTTATCAGGGGCCTACTCCCTCGATAACTCACTCATTCCTGTAATAAGGGCATTAATCCGTTCATGAGGACAGAGCCCTCCTGACCTAATCAACTCTAAGATCCTACCTCTTAATGCCATCATAATTGCAATTAAATTTCAACATGAGTTTTAAAGGAGGCATTCAAGCTGCAGCAGCATGTAATTCTGTTGTAATACTTCCTAAGGTACTTATGGGTTTATCATTGGATTGGAAGCACACCAACAGTAAAGTTGCACTCTATGATATTGGAACAAGTAGGCCACTTTTGACCTATAAAAACAGCAATTTTGGGTAACTCAACTAACTACTATTATATTTATTACTGCATCACAAATAATTATTTATTATTCATCTTTGTGTGCTCCATAGCTTCTATTCCCAATGTTTTTCAGTAGTAGCTGCTCAGTGAATAATGCATGAGAATCCCAAATGAATCACATACTACACAAAGCAATGAGATAAGTTTCAGGGAATGAATAGAAATCCTTGGAGAGGAAGGGGAGGAGAGTACTAATTACTGGGTACATTTTTAAGCTGGAGAAGACAGGGGAGACTCTGTGTTTTGCATACATAAATTTAATCTTTACAACTATCTGCTATTACTTTCTCCCTTTGGCCTATTAGGAAACTGAAGCTTAGAGAAGTCTGAAAACTTGTTCAAGTCACATGACTAATATGGGATCCATTTGCTTGTCACACTGTAAACTCTTACTCAACATCACGCCACGAAGCTATTTTAGCTGATGAAAAAAGTTTGTCTCTTTGGAATAACATTTGTGACTAAGCAATGGCAATCAGGTGATCATCAGTAGATACATAAACACTCCTCTCATCAAGGAATGTAAACATTGTATTTTTGCTAGGCTAGGCTGGCAGAAGAACTGTACATCTGACTATTGATGTCCCACACGTGAATACAAATGGGTGTGTTAGACTCCTCAGATTTGCTTGGCTCTACCTGCTTTCTCAATAAAGAATCCTAGCCGCTGCCATTCATTTCCCAACTCCCCGAGCTATCCCACATCTGCCTTGAGGGAAGGCCAGGCTTCAACATAATCTCCATTACACCCATAATGACAGGACCTATATCAGCCCTGGGACCCATGCCTAACCTCGCTTAGAGCCACAGAAGTTTCGCCTCTGGTAAAGTATAGTACCACCGGACATGGAACCTGGCTTCCCCAAGGAGGGTGTATAATTCAGCTAGTACGTGTTAGAGGAGGAATTGGAAATAATTCATTCAAGAGAATTATTTTTTTTCTGACATGGAGTTTCACTCTGTCACCCAGGCTAGAGTGCGGTGGTGCGATCTCAGCTGATAGCAACCTCTGCCTCCCAGGTTCAAGCAATTCTCATGCCTCAGCTTCCCAAGTACCTGGGATTGCAGGTGCCCACCACCATGTCTGGCTATTTTGTGTTGGGCAGTATTCTAGAACCTGGGGAATCCATGGTAAACCAAAGTTCCTATTCTCGAGAAGCTCACATTCTCTTGGGGAACCTGAAGTTTTCTGACTGGGAGCATGTGCTCTTAAACTTTGTGGCATATTGCAAATTCCAGTGACCACCTAATATGTGTGTTTGTGTGTGTGTATATATATATATATATATATATATATATATATATATATTTAATTTTCATTGCAATATTTGGTAACAAAAGACAAATTGAATATATATAAGGATCAGATATAACAAAAATGGCCCAAAACACTGCATCTCTAAGAGTTCTAATATTATCCTAAATAACATTAGAGGGTGTACTGGGCATGATTCAATGTAGCAAAGAAAAACCACTCCTCATATTTTAAATGGAAAAAGATTTAACACATGGAATTCATTGTTAAGAAAATCCCTGACAGAGCTTGGTCTCTAGAAATGAATCCTAGATCTATTCCTTAGAACCAAGTCACTATTCATCTGAGGCCACCACTGGAACAATTGGGTTCAAGAACACATGGTCATAGCTGTAATGAAGAAATTAGGAAGTGGGAATCAAGAAGCTGAATGTGGCCTTCAGCTTCCTCTCCACAAGGAGCTGGAGAATAGACACAATAACATTACTACCAGAAAATTTCACAGTTCATGACTTTGTTTGCCAATGAAATCAGGCAAAAGTCAGGAAAATAGGCTCCACTTCACTTTTGCATCCCAGATTTCATGCAAGTATACCAAATTGGAAAAACTGTCTTGGAAAATGAAATCTTCACCTTTCCAAACTCTGCAGTAGAGAAAAACATACCAGAAGAATGATGAACTACAAATGAAATTAGCCAGTCCACAGTGTCTACCACATACAATAAAAGACTGAGGTTACCATGCTGAGGGACCACTATGGAGCTACTTAAAGTCAAGTCACATCTCCAGTTCAGTGCCTGGCGCAACATCTGACACATATTAGATGCTCAACAAATATTTAATAGACAAAGGAATGAATCAATGAATAAATGCATTGTGGACAACATAAAAATGAACCATAATAGCTTTTTTCTTTTATGCTTTTAAAAAAATATATTCTTAAATGATGTAGTGATGGTTGGTTGTTCACTCCTTTCAAACTGTAATATTTTTGGCTTTTCCGTTTTCCTTCTTAATCTAAGGAACTTTTAGAAAACTCAGCAAGTAAAATAATTTTTTTTAATGGAAGGAAGCTAGATTTTTCTCCTTCCTCTTGTTGGATAATGAATTTCCCTTTTAAACTTTTGTGGTTGTTGTTGCTAAATGTTTCCTCCAAGGAGAAATCTTCCTATTTTGATTATTTTTAGAAACTGAAGGCTCCACACAGAGAAAGCTCTTGAAAACTGGAATCTTAAAAGGGAACTGCTAAGCAGTGTCTCTTTTTTTAAGCCCAGAATAGCAGCAACTTTGAATAGGTTATAAAAGAATAGCCCTGTAATGGATCAACCTGATTCTCTTTGTTCTGACCAACAGATTATACAGCATTTTTCAAGACTACATTTCACTCTCTTTCTCTATGACAGATAGACAACCAAATCCATTTACTGTTAACAAAACATTATCTACATGTTTTCCTTGCTTAAATTGGAACTAATTAGGATTGGTATTAAGTTATAGAAATTGTTATTACAGAAGAGTAAAACCAAAAGTAGTTTTAAGAGTCTTACCTTTTTACTCTCTTGTTTTTAGGTGAAAATACTGAGACACAGTGAGGTTGAGTATTATTCTGCATACTCAGTCTCAACTCCTTTTCTTGGTGATATTCTTTCACGTGTATTTGTTCGCCTGGTAAATATCTAGCATGTATGACACACAAAGCACCATGAGAGACCTTGTATGTAAGCAAGGTCTTACACATTCCCCAAAGATGGCCTTCAATAAGGCTACATGTAAGTCCAACCACATAGGACTATAATCTACTTCACAAACTGATAAGCATCTTCATGATCGCTCATTCCTTATTTGGGATTTCCTCCACCAGGTACTCAACTCTTCTCCCTCTTCACATTAAAATATACCATTTTTCAAAGCCCGACTCCACTGTTATTCCTTTAAGACTTTCTCAAGTCCTCAATCACAAATAATTACTACCTTTTCTGAATTTCCATAGGATTTTTTTCAATTCCCTATTATGGTAAGTATCTCATGGGGTAGATGTTATGTTGTTGGACACATATCACTTTTTCTTCTGGTTTCAGCAACATGGTAGACTAAGCTACTATGAAAACTATAAGCCCTTAGGAACTTTGGGTTTAAAATAGCAAAAAAAAAAAAAAAAAGAGTTAATTTTTAGCTGATCTGTCCAGAAAAAAAAGGAGTCCCCAAGGGCCAGAGGGCCCTTTCTGGCCAGAGGGCCAGAAACACAGAGGGAATTAAAAGCCAGACTGATAAATATAAGAAGTGAGGCTGTGACAACTTTGGGAGGTGAATAGAAGCAGCGGTATTGATTTGGTAACGACTAGGATTTTAATGCCCACCAGGTACAGAAGGCCTCTTATCCTCACCTGAGCGGAGACCAGGAACTGAGACGTCTATATAAAGCTAGGCCCCTCAAAAGCTTTAATCCCTGCCAAAGAGTACTAAAAATCTCAGCCAACGAGATAAAAAAGACGACAATTAAATCTGGGGGAAAAATAAGTCTTTTGTGAGAAAAAAAATGTTCCAAGCCTGTTGCTTTCCTTGGTGTATAGTCTGAATGTACTTGTTTCTGAAAGAAACCTCGTGCCTAGAAATTATCATGGCCTGGGCCAGTGCTGCCTCTGGGACACTGAAGGATGCCAATGCCAAACTTCATCACCCATGCAGCATGAGATGACCAGAGACAAAAATAAGCCTCACTAAAGGGGAGCTCAAAATAAAAATTCATGAAGAATACTTAACAGAGACTCAGGTAAGTCATTCCATCTCAAAACTTGATACATAGGAAAACAATCTAAAGGACCATGATTAAAGTATGTGTTTTAGATTTCTGAAATATAAAAGGCATTAAAAAAACAAATGGCAATTCACTGTGAAAAAAGATAAAAATTTAAGAGAAATAATTCAAACTTCTGGAAATGAATAGCCATTTAAATTTACCATGGATAAATTGGTTAAGCAGCATATTACACTAGTTGAAGAAGGCATTAGTAAACTTGAAGGCTGATTTGAAAGATAAAGTTCTATTTATCTGTAGCTGAGTAAGGTAGAGATAGATAAATAGAACATATGAACAGGCATGGGGAATAGATTGAAAGGTCCAGCTTACACCTAACAGGAATTCCAGAAGGAGAGAAGAGACAGGGTATGGGAAACAAAATATATGGAGAGAATGGCAGATTGATACAAATTATTGATAAAAGATATATTTTTCTCTTTTACCAAATACCTGGTTGCCTTGGAGCACAAAGCAGTTATTCATATTTGTATTCTTAGAACATTGTTAGAGCTCATTAAATATTGATTTAATGAACACAAAATATAATTTGTGTTCAAATATCAAAAAAGGACAAATATTAATATGCAAGATGTGACAGGTATCATTAGAGAAGTAGAAAGTACTCACTGATGAAGAATTTATAGTGAAAGATTACTTCGAGCTGGGATTATTACAGAAAAATTCATGGACGAAATAAATGAGTATAATGTGACAAATAGAAAGAAGGGCTGGGCATTCCAAGTAAACAAAATAATCTAACAAAGGCACAGGGTGGGAAAATGCAAAAGACATTTGAGGAAAAGTAAGTGTAATTCATTCTGGTTAACATGTATATACAAGGATTAATTGCAGAAGATTAAAAAAATTTGAACCATATTATGCAGGTCTTGAATATCAGATTAATATTTTAGACTACTAGATAAAGAAAAGACATCTTAGGTAACTCATTGTTGGCAGGTTTTTTAACAAAGGGGTGACAAGATCAGAAATGTCATTATGAAGAAGGATTTGCCCCACAGTTATGTACAAGATGAACTAGAGAGGAAAGACATGGGGGAAAATCAACTGATTTGTGTGTCACAAAGGATTCTTGGTGATGACAAAAATGCAACTCAACCTGGATTGAGCAAGTAAGAGTTTTGTTACATTGTAAACAAAACGTCCAGGGTAGATCTGGTCAGATATGTCCTTATACAGTGTTACATACTCAAGAATTTGGTGGCCCTTTATCCCTGGCTCCTGGGAAGTCACCTTTAAATCCGTGGAATTTACTGAGTAATAGGAGTGTTTCTGTTATTCATGGTGGTCTCTTAGGTAGTCCGTACTAAGGAGATAATTCATGATGGGAGCTGATCATGCCAGAAAGATCACCATGTGATTAGAGGGCTGGGGATTTGAGCCCTATGATATCAGCCTAACCTCCAGGGAAGGAAGATGGGCTGAAGGTCGAGTTCAATTATAAGGCAAATAATTCAATCTAGCATGCTTATATAATGAAACCCTAATTAAAACTCAGGACAATGAAACTTGAATGAGCTTCCCTGTTAAATGACATTTTGTGCATATGCTACCCATCAATGTGCTGGAAGGGTGATGCATCCTAACTCTGCAGGGAGAGGACATAGAAGCCAGAGACCCTCCCAGATCTCATCCTATGCACGTCTTCTTTTGGCTGGTCCTTGTTTGTATCCTTTTTGGTACAATAAACCTGTAATCATGGCTATACTGCTTTCCAGAATTGCGTCGGTCATTCTATTAGATTATCAAACCTTAAGAGATGGTGTAAACTCCTGAATTGTAACTGGTGGGTCAGAAGTGCAGATGGCCGGGGAACCTCCGAGCTTGCTGCTGCTGTTTGAAGTGAGGGCAGTCTCATGGAGGACTGCGCCCTCAGCCAGGGAAGCTTGGCCTACCTTCAGGTAGTTTGGGTCAGAAGTCATTGCATCCAGCAACGCAACACCCTGTGGTGAGATCCTGCGTAGCATGCTTAAGGAACCACATGGAGGTCTGGGTGACTGCAGTGAGTGATAAAGAGTAATAATACATGAGGCCTGACAGGTAGCCAAGACCAGATCATGCAGGCAATTCTCGGCTCTGGCTGCGTTTTAGAACGACTGGGAAGTTTTTCAAAGAAACCAGTGTCCAGGTCCCATCCAGGTCAATAAAATCAGAGTGGCTTTGTAGTTTTCTAAGTTGTTTAGGCAATCCTGGTTGTGGTACAGGCCCTGGCTGACCAGTGTATGAAGTCATTAAATTTTGTTCTGGGTATAAGAGGAGGGTGATATAGATGGAACATTTGTCCCCTCCAAATCTCATGTTGAAATTTTATCCCCAGTGTTGAAGGTGGGGCTTAGTGAGAGGTGTTTGGGTCATGGGAGCAGATCACTCATGAATAGTTTGATGCTGTCTTTTCAGTAAGGAGTGAGTTTTTGCTCTATTAGTTCACATGAGAACTAATTATTAAAAAGAGTCCAGCAACTCCTCCTCTCTCACTCCCTCTTTCTTGCTGTGTGATCTCTCTCTACTCACTGGCTCCCCTTTGCCTTCTGCCATGAATAGAAGCAGTCCGAGGTCCTCATCAGATGCAGATGCCAGTACCATCCTTCTTGTACAGCCTCAGAACCATGAGACAAATTAGCCTCTGTGAAAAATAAAACTTACCCAGCCTCAGATATTCTTTTATAGCAATGCAGTTGGACTAAGAAGCCGATGCAGGCTGTTGAGCAGAGGAAACTCTCTGTCTCCAAGTTTTAAAAGACTCACTTTGGCTACTGTGCCTAGTCAACAACAAGGGTCACTTGAAGCAGTTAGAAAACCACACCCTATAGCGGAACAAGACCAGAGGTAGGAAGGAGGCCAGGTGCAAGATGGGGTGGCTTGGAATCGGCCACCTCTGTAAGTAGGTGCAAACATGTGACAGAGGTAAGAGAGAAATGGTTATATCTGGAGTATGTTTTGAAAAAGGACAACTTGCAGATGAATTGGATGTGGAGTATGAGAAAAATAAGTCACGTATGAATACATGAGTTTTTCATCTAAGCAACAAAGTGAAAAAAAACCCCACAAAAAACAAACAAACAAAAACAAACAAAAAAACAAATACTAGTCACTGTTGCCAGGAGAATGCAGTTAACTGGCCAGGATTGAGTCATGTGCTCACCCTGGAGCAGGGGGTGAAGTTAATCTTAATGAAAACACATGTACTCAAAAGGACAAAAGGACAGAGGATATTTCACCAGAGTAAAAATCAGGGCATGCTACTAATAGCCAATCAGGGCATGATACCAATTGCAAACTTTAAGAACAAAATTTAGCTCTTCCTCTTTCCTTTTCAAAACAATTCAATCCTAAAGCCATTAGGTGGGGCCAAGCAAAGTAGGCATCTCCTCCAGTGGTGGGAGTGGGTAGCCACAGGGTTAGGGGGTTGAGTAGGGCATCAGACCCTGAGCCGGGGCAAGGGAGGCATTCAGGTCAAGCAGTAGTAGGCGGCAGGGTATGTTGGAGCCTGGGTGAGGTGAGAAGGGCACTGCATAGGAGGGTTGACCTTGAGGGGCATCAGCGCCCAAGCAGGGCAAGGAGGAGTGATGCATGGGAGGCTGCCCAGTGTGGTATCCAAGTACCAGGAGGATGTGGACAGCACCCATGCCAGGAGGCAGCCCAACCCAGGGTGTCAGGGTCTGAGTGGGATGTGAGGGAGGTGGCTGTGGTATGAACTGATGGCTATCAAGGTATATGTGTGTGTATTTACACATACAGATATTCACTAGTTCTGTCCACTGCAAGGATGAGGATTTGTAACCCAACAGCAATGGGTGTATCTATTGCTGAAATCTTGGTTTCTAAATATTCTCCAATAAAAGAAAGAGAAATAACAGAGTCCAGCGCTAAGTACAACGTGAGTCCAGAGCCTATCACCAAAAATAAGGATGTGCTCAAGAATGATGAGGGCAACAAAAAAAGCACATAGGAGTCAGCTCAGATCCACTGGTCAAATTGGGAATATTTTGAGTATCAAAATAAATAATGATAGTAACTGAATAGGATACCCTGAATCCAAACTGATAAACTAAATGAATACATTGAAAATCTTAGGAAGGGTTGGGTGCAGTGGCTCACACCTGTAATCCCAGAACTTTGGGAGACCAATGCAGGCGGATTGCTTGAGCTCGGGAGTTCCAGACCAGCCTGGCCGACATGACGAAACCCTGCCTCTACAAAAAATACAAAAATTAGCAGGGTGTGGTGGCATGCACCTGTAGTCCCAGTTACTTGGGAGGCTGAGGTGGGAGAATTGCTTGAGTCCAGGAGGCAGAGGCTGCAGTGAGCCAAGATCATGTCACTGAATTCCAGCCTGGTCAACAGAGTGAGGCCCTGTCTCAAAAAAAAAGGGGGGAAAAAAAAGAAAAAGAAAAAGAAAAAAGAAAGAAAAGAAAAAGAAAGAAAATCTGGAGAAGAATAAGATATTTACATAAGTTTCAAAATGCCTTCCTACAAAGTAGGTACTAATCACAAAGGGAAAAAAGTGTAGCTTTACAGTGAAGAAGCTTGGCAGGGACCACTAAATCAAGTGATCAAAGGGAATATTAACGATGAGACAAACTGAAATTAAGCCACGCCTGATATGATGCAGTAAGAACATAGCATCAATTCTGTGATATTTCTGCCAAAATGCATAACTTAAATCTAATTCTGAGGGAAAATCAGACAAACCTAAAACTGAAAAATTCTACAAAATAACTGGCCTGTAGCCCTCAAATGTGTCAAGGTCATGAGAGCCTAGGAAAGACTAAGGAAATGTTCTAGGCTAAAGAAGACTAAAGAGACATGACAAGCACAAACCGTGATTGTGGACTGGATTCTTTTGCTGAAAAGCATGTTGTTGAGACATGGCAACATTTGAATGGGTTCTCAAGATTAGCTGGTGGTGGTTTATGGATGTTAATTTCCTAACTTTGACAGTTATATCATGTTGTGTAGAAGAATGTTCTTATTTATTTAAAAAAATACAATAAATTATTTAGGGTTGGTAAGACATTATGTTGTTGGGAATTTATTCTCAAATGATTCATCAAAAAAATTATTTGTACTGAACTTGCATCTTTTCTTTGTCAATGTGAGATTGTTTTTAAAAAAGCAACAGCAACCTTACTAGTAATTCTATTACACTAAATTTTGCTGTTATTGAATGGAGATGCATTTCATTATACATCATCTTGGAAAATCTTGCATTGGATCACACACTGAAAGAGATCTGGGATTGACCACAGTTTCTTCTTAGAGGAATTTAAATTAACTTTAGCAAAAACTTTTATCACCCCTAACAAAACCCACGTTAGGGTAAAACTTTTGCTCTAGGGAAAGTCTTTGACCATACCAGCAATAAAGAAAAGGTGACTAATTTTATCATCCATTCAAACAACAGGTCTAACAGCAAAAGTTTAGACACTGTTTGAATTAAGATTAATTAAAATATAAAGCAGTTGTGTGTAGAGACAGATCAGGGCTGCCATATTGCATTCTCTGCTGGCCTTCCCTCACGTACCAATCCAAGTTACTTTCAGAATTTCCCACTAAATTGTGTGACCAAGCTGCTAAACTACATGAAATGAAGTAGGTAGTTTCAGAACAACTCCAAGAAAAACAACTAGGCTATTAATAGTGGTCTGTGGTATTTCCATACTGTTATGGGACTTATTGTTTACATATTCTGGCTGTGCCAGGTCTATTAAAGAAATCTGAGAACGCTGAAGACATTAAGATAGTCTTTTTAAACAAGTAAGAATTTAAAGGAGAATTACTTGTAATTACTTCAACATTCCCTATTTTCTATGTATTTGTAATTCTATAACCTAAAGGCCAAAACCAATCATTCCATATCTAAGTGGTAAAGAAGATAAACACCTTGGAACAGATTTTTCTTCCCAGTTAGCAGATGTATAGCAAGTTGGCATGACGACTTTATTTGTTTTGGTGGGAGTTGGGGAAAACCCTTCCTTCTCTATACCTTCTGAAACTGTTTTTGGGCCTACAGTTCCAGCGCTTGCATTGGTCAGAAGAGCTGAAACAGAGGTCCCTGGAGGACTAACTCTTTTTAGAGATTTTTCTTCATGAGGATATTGGCTAAGATTTTGAACTAACTAAGATTCTAGGGGTTCATGGGCTTATCACTAAAGGGAGAAAGCCCAAGGAGAAAAATATTATTATTATAGTAATAATAATAAATAATAATTATAATTAATTTTAATACTAAAATGAAATGTAGCTTTATATCATGACCAAGTTATTAAAGATGAACATATCAGCTACATTAAGATGAAAACAATCAGGTAATCACATGCATATATCTCTTTGCCTTAGTGTTTAATATCAGATACATATATATATATTCACACACACAGTGTTTGTGCTGTATCTTTCATACAAACGGTAAATCATGATCAATTAGTTATTTCAGATAGGGGGACAGGACTCTGGGAAGTAAAAATGAAAAACTAAAAAACAAAAAAAAACTAAATACTTAGCCAAATGAGTACAGATTTGCTAAGGAGTGTTGGCTAAAGTCTGAGTAGATCCTTATTCCCATTAATAAGATATATATATTATTTTAACATTTGAATATTTCAAATATGTGTAGGGTGTACAGAACATTTGTCCTAAAATAACCAGCTAATTTGCAATATAAACTTACTGTAAATTAAAAAATCATTAATTTTAAGCTATAACTCCTGAAGAGACGGATATTTTTGTGATTAATGAACTTTGAAAGCTTAAAGTGAACATTTTCTAGAGTGAGCATACCCTGGAGGCAATTTCTATCTCTGCTACTTAATCTTTCTTATTTCCTTGTCTATAATCTGTTTCCTTAACTAGGTCATAACTACTTATTAATCATTATTAAATATTTATTACCTTTAAGTACTCTTGACCATCATTGTTCTAATCTGATATGTAGAATGACATGAACATAGTTTGTCACATTCAGTATTTGTATAGACATTGAAGGCACTACCAAGAGGAGCAAACCATTAAAATCATCATCAATTTTAACAAAATTTTTTTTTTTTAATTTTAAATGAAGCAAAAAGCCTAGATCTAAAGATTAAATTTTATATTGGGTTTGGGAAATTCCATCCTACAGAAACAAAATGAGAGTACTTGGTACTTTTCATGATCTTTCACTTTTATGCCTAGATTTCCTCATCTGGAAAGTATGAATTTTACTAGCTGCACAGATTTTCTTCTTAGGAAGATTTAGAGGAACAAATTCAAATTCCTAAGAATAAAGTTGCTATATGATTTTAAAGTTGTTATTTTTCATCAGCAATGGTTGCATCTGAACTGGCAAATGACAAAATAAAAATAGAATTTTGAATACACAAAATGTACTTGACATATAAATTCACATTATATGTATGGAGTTTTTGTCCTAGACACTTTGTGGAAGTTAAATATACCATAGAAACAATCAGAATTTTCTCATGAAAAAAATAGTAGTTGTGTGCCGTATATTTTTAAAGCATGCATATTTGACTATTTTCTTCAATTCTTCTGATATTTTCATCTAAAAATTAAACTTATGATTTTTCTGTTTTTCAAAAACAGGGTCTCATCACTCTATCATCCAGGCTGGAGTGCAGCTGCACAATCACAGCTCACTGTAGCCTTGACCTCCTGAGCTTATGCTCAGCCTCTGCAGTAGCTGGGACTATAGGCATGCACCACTGCGCCGGGCTAATTTTTTTTTTTTAAATGTTTTGTAGAGATGGGAGTCTTCCTATGTTGCCCAGGCTGGTCTTGAACTCCTGGGTCCAAGTGATCCTCCCACCTCGGCCTCCCAAAGTGTTGGGACTACAGGCATGAGCCACCGTCCAAAATTTAGATTTTCTGAAAGAATTAACCAAACAGGTACATTAAATTTTTTGAAGCTGAAAAGGTAGTTTCAATTATTCCCTCACTTATTTGTGAAGAAACCATTAATATCTATGTAAAGTGCTACAAAAATCAGGGGTGAAAAGGACAACAAGCTCCAAAGGCAGAACAACTATTGGGAAAACAGTTTGAGCCTTTTTTCCAGTCTAGGTACAGATTATGGGGTAGAGATGGAGAGTCTCTTTCTGAACTGCCTTACCTTATATCCTTTCTCATTAAAGCTTAACAGAAAGCACTAGAAATTACAATTAATAAGATTATGAAATGAGAGTCATGCTTAGTTTCAAAATTTTAACTCTATAGTCACCAGGTGCTCTCACTTAAAGTAGTTTAGTTATTTCATCATTTTTTACTTCTGGGAGAAATTCTTGGCACATAGTGAACAGGAACGAAAACATGAGACAGCAAAATGTCTCAGCACAATGCAGTCTGAAAGGTTCAGAGGCATCCTTTATGTAATAAGTAATGGAGTCACTGGAAAACTGCCTTTAAAAATAGAAGTCTCTTGCCAAAAGTGAAGACTAGCCATAGCATTTGAGAAATGAAGTCGCATGAGGCAAAAAACAGGAAATGTTCAAGGCAAGTTTCTTATGTAAAGATCCATAATGAAATATTTAATAAGGTATCATTTAAACAAATTATGCTAGATAAAAATTTGCATTGTATTTTTTAGTCAAGGCAGAGTGGGGTTGAGGGAGTAAGCCAGAGACGGAATTACTACCTGACTAAAAGCAGCTCTAAAATTGTATCACAGGTGTGTGATACGAAAAGAAGTGTAGAGAACAAAGAGAACAATTTCTTTTCCTTTATGCCCAGTTGAGTTTCTCTGCCCCAAATGGTTTGTAGAAGACCCTTCTTGCATACTGCCAACAAAATTTTCACATCCACTAGATATTCCAAGACTTATAAGTGTTATAAATAAAAAGCAAAAAGGGGTCATTTCTAATTGCACAAAAAGGGGAGAAGAGTTTTTGGACTGAAATTCTCGAATTGCCTTTAGCAGAAAAACGAAGCCATTTTAAAAATACTTGGCACAAAAATTTTTATTCAAGTAAGTGTTAGGTTAAGGGGAGTTAAAAAGAAGGTTTTTCTAACAACGCTTTTTACAACCAAGAGCCATCTAAGGTTAAAGTGGGCTTCCAGATAGTGAAGAGGCATCTGTGGCCAGCCCTTCCTAAAGAAGCTCCTTAAATCAGGGTGTGGCAGACAGAGTTGGTGGAACTTGTCACCACCTAAGAGAATTAGACCATCTCTGGAAGGACCAATGATTAATAATCAGATGGCATTTCTTCATTAGAAAAAAATGAGTATCTCAACAAAGAAAATGCCAGTTAAAATATCTTACTCTGCAAATTCTGCAACTGCACGAAAGGAGAAAATCTGCTTTGGTTCTATAAATTGAAAATCATGAAGTAAGCCAAGTTAAGTAATAGTTGTCTATCTAGAACCTCCAAATTTTGTTTGCATTAGAATTTGAATACTGAAACTGATTTTCTCCTACCTCAACAAATCTTCAAATGTTGACCAACTGGGTCTTTATATCATATTCATTCATAAATACCTTATGAAAAGTGATTGCATCTCAATTCTTATAAGAGGATCACAAATAAGATTCTTCAAGAAAACAAATGTGGAGAGTAGGATCACAAAAACATTTTTTAACTAAGTAACACCTTTGGAAATGCTTTCTCTTTCCCCCCCCCAACTCCTGTTGAAAAGCAGTAACCTTTCTTTAACTTAAGGATATAATGTTAGGGAATAATGTTAAAACAGTGGCCTATTTTTTTTTTTTTTAATTTTACTTTAAGTTCCAGAATACATGTGCAGAATGTGCAAATGTATACGTGTATATGTGTGCCAAGGTGGTTTGTTGCACTTATTGACCTGTCTTCTAAGTTCCCTCTCCTTGTACCACACACTTCAATAGGCCCTGGTGTGTGTTGTTCCCCTCCCTGTGTCCATGTGTTCTCATTGTTCAACTTCTGCTTATGGGTGAGAACATGTAGTGTTTGGCTTTCTGTCCCTGTGTTAGTTTGCTAAGAATGATGGCTTCTAGCTTCATCCATATCCCTGCAAAGGACATGATCTCATTCTTTTTTATGGCAGCATAGTATTCCATGGTGTGTATGTGCCACATTTTCTTTATGCAGTCTATCATTGACGGGCATTTGGGTTGGTTCCATGACTGCTATTGTAAATAGTGCTGCAGTAAACATACATGTGCATGTGTCTTTACAGTAGAATGATTCATATTCCTTTGGGTATATATCAAGTAATGGGATTTCTGGGTCAAATAGTATTTCTGGTTCTAGATCCTTAAGGAATCGCCATATTGTCTTCCACGACTGAACTAATTTACATTCCCACCAACAGTGTAGAAGTGTTCCTATTTCTCCACAGCCTCGCCAGCATCTACTGTTTCTTGACTTTTTAATAATCACCATTCTGACTGCCATGAAATGGTATCTCATTGTGGTTTTTATTTGCATATCTCTAATGATCAGTGATGTTGAGCTTTTTTTCATGTGTCTGTTGGCCACGTAAATATCTTCTTTCGAAAAGCGTCTGCTTATATCTTTTCCCCACTTTTTGATGGGGTTGTTTTTATCTTGTAAATTTAAGTTCCTTGTTAATTCTGGATATTAGACCTTTGTCAGATGAGTAGACTGCAAAAATTTGCTCCCATTCTGTAGGTTGCCTGTTTACTCTGGTGATAGTTTCTTTTGCTGTGCAGAAGCTCTTTAATTAGATCCCATTTGTCAATTTTGGCGTTTGTCTCCATTGCTTTTGGTGTTTTCACCATGAAGTCTTCACCCAGGCCTATGTCCTGAATGGTATTGCCTAGGTTTTCTTCTAGGGTTTTTATGGTTTTGGGTTTTACATTTAAGTCTTTAATCCACCTTGAGTTAAAAACACTGGCATATTGTATAATTGTATTCACTATATAAGAAGGGACAAATCTCTTATCAGGGATCTTTGAGTGAGGAAGTGTGTGTTAGTGTTCTAAAGACTGAAAGACTGAAACCCGTGGTACCAGTCTGCAAGATGACCCCAATAATTGCTGACTTCTAGTCACACCCTAGTGTAGTCTCCTCCCACATCAAACAGGGCTGACTTGTGTAACCTACAGGATATTGTGGGAATAACAGTGTATGACTTCCAAGGCTGTATCATAACACACATTGCAGCTTCCACCTTGTGCTCTCTTGGATGCTTTCTCTAGAGCAAGCTTGTCCAACTCATGGCCTGTGGACAGCACGCAGCCCAGGACAGTTTTGAATGCAGCCCAATGCAAATTCATAAACTTTCTTAAAATATTATGAGATTTTTTGATTTTTTTTAAGTTCATCAGTTATCATTAATGTCAGTGTATTTTATGTGTGGCCCAAGACAATTCTTCTTCTTCCAATGTGGCCCAGGGAAGCCAAAAGATTGGACACCCCTACTCTAGAGGAAGCCAACTGACAAGTCAGGGTGACACTTAAGCGACTCTATGGAAAGGTGCTCATGACAAGGAACTGAGGCCTCCTTACCATTCATGTGTGAATGGGCTGTCTTGGAAATGGATCTTCTTGCCCCAGTCAAGCCTTTAGATGGCTGTGACCCCTGTCAACATCTTGACAGCAATCACATGAGGCTTTGAGGCAAACTGTTCCCAGATTTCTGATCTGCCAAAAATGCTGAGATTATGCATGTTTATTCTTGTAAATCATTAAGTTTAGGATAATTTGTTTCTACAGCAATAGTTGACAGTCTTTTTTCCCCCTAAGAAATACTAACAGTGATTCAAATGAGCATGGCTATCTTAAGGCAAGTTGATGGACTCTGTGGAGTTACTAGTAATTAGATGGAACCTTATCTCAATAAATTTGCAATCAGTTTCTTGTTTCTCAAAGTCTTGTACCAAGACCAGCAGCATTGGCATTACCTGGGGGCTCACTGGAAATGCAGAATCTCAAACTCCACCCCAGAGCTCCAGAATAGGAATCTGCATTTTAATGAGATTCCCCTATGACATGTAAATATATTAAAGTCTGAGAAGAAGCACTGATTTATTTGATTCCTGGTGTTACAGCCTGTGGTTGGAAACTCTGGATATACCTTAGGGGTACTTTTAAAAAAATACGTTGGAGAAGCCCATCTGCAGAAATTCTGATTTAACTGACCTAGGTTGAGGCCTTTTAAGGTGGTGGCCCTAATGATGCTGCAGGATTTTCCTCTAGAAAAACTACATTGAAGCCTCAGATCAGCTCTGACTTCCTAGCATGCCCCAACCCCGCAAGAAGTTAGATATGCCCAGGTGTACGCCCAGAACTGCCTTGGGAGGAGTATTGTGCACAGAGCAGGAGTCCTCTCTGGAGCTGCCATGCAGGGAGTGTGTGTGTGTGTGTTTGGTGGGGCGCACCAACTTCACAGATGCTAAAGACCGTTGCATGTGCTTCTACCTTCCTTTATTCATGCTCTTCCAGGACTCAGTTCAACCCAAGAAAAAGCAACTATGCCTTTCTTCCTGAAAGGTCAGTTTGGATTGCTGTCTAGGGCCGCTCAGAAAACCAGGTGTTGAATGTTCTAAGGTTTCACGTGCCAAATGGGGACCAAACATTTTTGAGCTTTATCTTTCCTAATAACAAACTGCAAAGAACTAGTATTTCTCTTAAGTCCTTGGGAAAGATGTTTTTATTGTTGAATAGACACTACTGCACTAAGATTTCCACTATCATGGGTGCTCACAAATGACAGGCCTCTTAAGAAGCTTTAATTGACAACATTAAATATGCGGGTGGGGGAGTGGGTGCAGAATGTCTTTTTCCTTTGTTAGTGCATCCCAGTGACAGAAACAATGCCTGACACATGGTACGCTCTCGATAAATATTCGTTGATTACATAACCCCCCTACCACCCAATAACTTCTCATCATTCATTCAAAGTTACTGAACGTACCATATTAGCGAATCTGCAATGGGAACAGTGGAGGCTGTTTTCTCAAAGGATTTTCTAATACAGCAACATATGTGCTTTAAAAAAAAAATAAATAGTGTGCCCCAAGCCAATGCTGGGCTGGGGTTTTCTGCGGTAGTTTGGCCTGGGGTCCTCACCAGGAGGCTGGCTGGGGATGTGCTCCTTGCCCTTGAATCTCCTTCCTTTGTAGTTTTTGGCCTGCGCGGTTACGTTTCCCAGGCGGAGGAGCGCGCGCCGCGGCTGCGCCCATTAGCGCGCGGCGCCGTGCAGGAGCCGTCAGGCGGGCGGGGCTGCCCGGGACCCGCAGGAGCCGCTCCTCCCGCGCCGGCGCTCGGCCCCCTCCTCCGCCCCCTCCTCCCTCTCTCCGCGGTTTGGCATCCCCCGGGCCGGGAAGCCTCTTCCAGCGCTGACAGCCGGCGGGCGGCGGAGGGAGGCCAGAGCGCGGATGCTCGCCGGTGGGCCGGGCCTGACGGCTGCGTGGGAGGCGGGCTGCATTATTTCCCGCTAGGGCCGCGCTCTGGGGAAGGAAGGGGCCAGGCTCGGCCCTCTCAGCCCCGAACGGGCGGGATCCGGGCGCGGCCGAGGCGGCAGCGCTGCACCCCGGTCCGGGGCCCGCGCGACCCCCCCGGGGGCCTCTCCCACGCTCCGCGCCCCGCCCCACCCTTCCTTCCTTCCTCCCTCGCTTCTGCGCTCCTAGGAGCGCTCCGCGCCGCGGACACCCGAGCTTTGTGTGCGCCCGCGGGCCCGGCGCGCGCCTCGGGCGGCCCAACTTTGCCTCTCCCCGCCGGCTCCCGAGCGGGACTTGTGAGGCGTGGCCGGGTGGAGGAGGCGCTTGCGGGGGCGTGGGGCTCCCGGCGGGCGGGAGGCACGGTGCGAGCTGCGCTGGACAATGAGCTGGGCAGCTCGGCGCTGCGGCCACTTTTAGCTGAGGGCGCAGGCGGGTCAGCACCTCCGCGGCTCCTCGGCCCCACCTGCGGGGAGAGGGCGGGATGCCAGAGCCAGGTGTCCCGGCGCGTTAAGGGCCCTCGCGATCAGACGTCCCTGCACCGGCGCTCACACCCTTAGTCAGCCCGGAACGTCTTTATGCGGAGAGCCCTAGGAGCAGCCGCGATGGCCAGCACCAGGAGTATCGAGCTGGAGCACTTTGAGGAACGGGACAAAAGGCCGCGGCCGGGGTCGCGGAGAGGGGCCCCCAGCTCCTCCGGGGGCAGCAGCAGCTCTGGCCCCAAGGGGAACGGGCTCATCCCCAGCCCGGCGCACAGTGCCCACTGCAGCTTCTACCGCACGCGGACCCTGCAGGCCCTCAGCTCGGAGAAGAAGGCCAAGAAGGCACGCTTCTACCGGAACGGGGACCGCTACTTCAAGGGGCTGGTGTTTGCCATCTCCAGTGACCGCTTCCGGTCCTTCGATGCGCTCCTCATCGAGCTCACCCGCTCCCTGTCGGACAACGTGAACCTACCCCAGGGTGTCCGCACTATCTATACCATCGACGGCAGCCGGAAGGTTACCAGCCTGGACGAGCTGCTGGAAGGTAGGAGGGGAGGGCGTCGCAGGCAGGTGCGGCGGAGCGCCGGCAGGTGCAGTGGGCCCGGGCCCGCACAGCGGGGAGCCTGCGGGGTGCTTTCCAAGCGGCACGGGAATTGATGCTTCTGTCTGCTTCTCTAGAGATTGGCTGGAGGTGGCGGGTGGGGGGCGGTGGGGTGCCCACATACACGCTGACTTTCCTTCCGGAGAGATTTGTCTCTTAAAGAAGGGAAAAATTTCCTAATGGTCAGAGGCCAATTGAGGCACTGGTGGCATGTCCTAAGATTGTTGAATTTACTTGTGTTGAAGTGCAAAATGTTTGAGAAAATGGTTCTCCCATGGGGAGCTGGGTAATCCCCTACTGATAAGCTCTGTTGGACCCTCGGTGTGGACCCTGGTGCAGGCACCTGTCATGTTCCAGTTTTCGGGGTCCTGTCGTGACTGCTGTCAGAAGCTGTGGTTGTGAAATGCTCTAGGTTGGCTTTCCTAGTTTGCTTTGCAGCAGAAGTTACTTGAGGTGAAGAGGGATGATCCTAATCAGCGGGTCTCAACCTTGACTTCATCTTCCAAGGGGACTGGGGACTTCAAAAAATACGGGACCATGATCCCCCAACCTCCAGATATCCTGATTAAATTGGTTGGGTTTGGGGTGTGGGTTCGGCGTCTGGAGTCTCCAAAGCCCCCACCACCCAGGTGATTCTCATGTGGAACCATGGTTAACAATCACTGTGCTAAAGGGTTTTCCACATGCGGTTGGAAAAAAGGTAAATCAAAGTCAATCTCTCCTGCCTTATCCTCTAGTAAGAGTAGCTAATTAGAGTGATAGAGGCTATTGGATTCAGCAGTGGGGCCTAATCATAAATTAGTAATTCTGCTGTGTCAACCGTGCCTGGGTCAGAGAGACTACTTGACTGTATGTTGGGTCATCCTTGAATTCCTGCAGTACTTATGTCTCATCCTTTTCAGGTGGAAAAGCCATTATCAGTAGTCTAGAACCTGTTTCCAGTTCTAAATAACACCCAGAAAGACCAGGCAGAACCCAAGTATGTGCTGACTGCGTGTTTACATACGGTCCGCTCTTGTGCATCTTTCTTAATGCAAATGGCACATTTCTTGTAGTCACAGCAGTAGCTTGGCAGGGAGAGGAAGCTGAACATCAAGCCAAAGGTTTTTCTTATATTATCTCAGCATGCTTTTCTGTCCTGAAGACATTATCCCCATTTTATAGATGAGGAAACTTAGGGAGCGTGCTTGGCCTCACAGTGCCTGCAGCATCTACTTTCTCATCTACAGTTTACCTCTCCTGAGCTAATGTAGCCACATCGAGGAAAACTAAAGGTGGTTGAGTTTGTCTATTTAGTCACTGCCATCAGAAGTTTTTGCTGCCTTGCCTAGATGGCAACCCAGCCAAAATTAAATTGACTCTTCAGTCTACATGTGTGCTTGTGACTTCACCCATTCTATCAGTCAGTTGTGTGTTTTGGTTTTAAGGGCTTCTTGAGGTAAGGGGATAGCTGGAGAAGTATAAAAAAGGAAGATACAATGTTCAAAGGGCCTTGTTTGCTTTTCTTAATCATGTTAAACACTTACAAGCAGTATTTGCCTAGCTATTTTAAAACCGAGTCGCCAATTTTTTGACTGACCCAAGATCAGATTTGCAGGATCAAGGCAGTGCCTGTTTGCTTAAGCACTTGTTACTCAACATGCCCTTGGGATACTGTTCCTGGTATGGTTTCTTAAGGGTCAACAATGTTAGTATCCTTCTCTAAAGAAATTTTAACAATGGATTTACTACGTAAAATTGACAATGTAAAGATGAATCTCATTATAGGAGAGATGATTAGATGAACATTATGCATGTTCATTAATAGGAGTACATAGTATAGATTGCGTCTTTTACCGCCCACAGCGTGCATGGCCACTGGGTCTAATTCTGCAACTGTAGTTTCAACTACAAATTGACTGTTAACAGTTTTCCTTCGAATCATTCACTGAGTTTTAGTGGGTGGGAATTTGGAATAAATATTATCTATGGAGTCCAAATCATACCAAAATATGATAAATAATATAACAAATATTTGCACAGCCAAAATTTTTTTATGGCTTTTCCCACTTGTTTGAAGAAGTTTTTAATGTAATATTACTGCAAAAGAAGAAAACTTGGGCACTTTTTTGTCATATGGAATTCTCTCTGACAATGGGTCTTTAATTCTTGAATTTCTCCCCAAATTAGTAGAATACTTTATAGTAATGCATTTTTTTTTTTTTTTAAGAAAAATATAGGTGCAGTAGCTCATGTCTGTAATCCCAGCCCTTTGGGAGACTGAGGCGGGTGGATCACCTGAGATCAGGAGTTTGAGACTAGCCTGACAAACAAAGTGAAACCCCATCTCTACTTAAAAAACAAAAAATACAAAAATTAGCCGGGTGTGGTGGCAGGTGCCTGTAGTCCCAGCTACTCAGGAGGCTGAGACGGGAGAATTGCTTGAACCCAGGAGGCAGAGATTGCAGTGAGTCGAGATCACGCCACTGCACTCCAGTCTGCGCGATGGAGCAATACTCTGTCTCAATAAAAGAAAAAAAAAAGAAAAAAAGAAAAATAGTCACTAATGCTTACTGTCAATCATTCCAGAATGTAAATAGTTTCAACTTTTATTTAAAATTGTGTGCTCAGATTTTTCATGTAGGAGAACTAAGCAGCTATCCGTGAAGTTATTTGCATTAGTAAAAATAGGTCTGTGATATATTCACCACATTGTCAACATTGACTGCTTTATTTCATTTGGGTTGATTATTTTTAATAAAGCTCTCTCAGGCAGTATTTTACAGCATTATGTTCAACTACGCTCTGCTTCTTCGATCCCATGAAACTTGTAGTTTAGAAGGTATGCTTTTTCTGAAATGTCTTGAGTGAAGAATAGAGAGTGATGACTCAAAACAGTAGGATGTGAGCATTCATTCAGAGCCCCAATCTCATTGAACTCAGATGACAAAAGATATTTGCATGGCCCAAATTATTTTTTCTTCTGCCCTTGACCTTGAGAGTCTCTGGAGACTAAAAGCTGTTCTAGTGTGAGCTGGCACTCCTCCAGCACTACCCTAAACCAACAAGCATCTTCAATTTATTGATTTATCCACCCTTGCTGGATTAAGTTAGAGTTGATGCTGTGCAGTCCTGTAATCCTGTTTATTATTTAAAGCTAAATGGGGGACCTCTTCCTGCAGGACTGTGGCTCTTAATCAATATTGGGAAAATTAGTTGAACTGTCTTAAGCTGTGAGCCTGCTCAGCTCAGTATCTGTAATACCCAGCAGAGGATGTCCAGATGACTTGTTCTTCATCTTTCTTATTAGGGACTGATTCAGAATTTCTAGTCTTAGTTCCATTCCATGTGTCTTCTCTCCTTCTGAGCATTTTGAAATATTTGTAAAGTTTTGATGACCTAAAGAGATATAACCAAGGACAGTAGGAAAAAAATGCCTGACCAAGTCAGGATTCCTGAATTCTGACTAGATTTGAGAAAAATTTCACCTCACTTCCCTGGCCTTGGTGTCCTTTTCTCTGGAATGAGAAGTTGGCAGACCACCTCTCTAAGTTAGGTCTCTTCTGGTTTAAAAATGTGTATGTACCCTTCATTATCTGAGGGGTTATGGGTGGAGCATATGATGGCCTGGGCTGCCTTTCCCTAGCCAGAACCCATCTTCCAGAAAATTGATGAGGCTTTACATGTCCAGATACCAATCACAGAATGGAGTGTATAGCTGTGATGAAGTGCTTGCCAAGAGTCGAAGGTATTAAGAGCTACCTATGTCTGCCTCTCTCATTCTAAAGTAAAATATCATTTTGTTATTTCTACCTTTTATCCCTTCATAAACAATGAACTGGTTGTTTTTTGGCATATGAGAGAATTTTGGTTATTTCGATGATACTTTCCTTCATGAAGTTAACTTGAACATTTAAGAAAAATAAGATTCTAAAGAAATCAAGCACATGAAGTTTGAGGTCCTCCTACCAAACCTATCTACTGCATTTGTTTTGTTAGGTCAGGTCTTTGAAAGTGTTAAATAAACCAAAATATGTTTCTGCGAGTTTTTAAGTAAAAATGAATTTCCATAAGAACCTAGATTATACTTAGTTGTTTTTTCCTGAAAAATAAATTTTATAATAATAGAAACTGTGGAACTTATTACAGTAAGAAGGAAATAAACTCATGAATTATTAGGTATTTGCACATAGGAGTCAAAAATGGTGCACACGAAAGTCATACGTGGTGATTGGACTTGGAAAGTTAGTATTGAATCTTAGGTCTGCAAAACTTTCTTTACCTGCGAAACCCTTGGATTCCTAAAGGCCCACTTCAGATAACACCTATGAAGTCTCTTTCCACTTCTCTGTGCAGCTGGTCTCAAGTGGTTAGTTGAGGGCATACTATATCCTAGACATGGTCACAAGCTTACGGTCTCTTCCTTCAAAAAATGCATGTTCTCCTAGGAGAGAGATAGTAAACATACACACTCACGAGATGGCTTCAGCTAAAGTGCTGTAAATGAAGTGATGACATGGGGCAGGATGGCCATATTGGCCGGGGTGATGGGGAAGGCTTCCTAGAGGAACAGACTTTGGAGCCAAGGCCCGAGGTCAAGTGTATAACTCTTTCCTCTGCTTACAGCATTTTTCTTTACTTCTATTATAGCCCTTAGCTTTGAATCTCATGATCTATTGGATCTGTTTTTGTACTCAACTGAGAGAAGCCTGTGGTCAGGGATCTTAAATCAGTCAATTCATTGATTAAATAACCCAGACAATGATTTTACCTCTAAGTCCCTTAGTTGTCAAGGGGAGTTTTGTATGAATTAAGCTTTAATGAGATTCCTAGATATTTGTTAAAATTTTTTTTTGGAAGATTGGATTACGTTTTAGATAAACTTATAATTTGGGGGGAAATTCTGTGCTAACCATTTTGGAGGGAATGACTCTTCCATAACATCCTCTTCTATAAATCTGATTGTCCCATCTCATTTCCTTAAAAACAAGGAAAATAAGATGTGCTATAATATAGCTGCATAAGAAGCTCTTTCCAGAGGTAAGAGGAAAATTTTCACTTAAAGAATAAATGAATCCTAAAAGGTTGGGGAAGGAAAGGGGATATGTGGGAGAGCATTTATGAGATTAGAGTATGACACAGTGATACTCTGGAAGTTATGAGACAAGATTAATGTCTCATGAGTTTTTAAACTATGAAAAGGATATTTTATGGTCCTGTGATATGAAATAAAGGAAACTAGATTCTGTTGGGCAGCGATCATCTAACTGCTTTCTTCATTGCTCGTGAGGCCGAGAGGAGTTACTGCGGGGTGTGTACCACCTGGCTAGGTCTTTTTTCTGTATCCCTACCTGCCCATGCTACCACTGCATCTGTGTTTTTGTCTTCTACTCGTAAAGTAAACCATTCCCTAAGGATTAGAGATGCTTTTTTTCTCTGCATTGCTACCATTTACTAGATGTTTTATGAGCAGTCATTGTGTGAGGTACTTTACATGTTTCATTTAACCCTTTTAATACCCTCTGAAATATGGCTGCGTTGTTGTCCCCATTTTACAGATGGGGAAGCTGAGGCTCAGAGAAGGCAAAGAAATGGCTGGATTGTACCAATGTCAGAGGTAGAGCTGGCACTTGAGCGCTTTCTCCCTGGCTTCTGAACTTCTGTATTCTTAACTACTGCTTTCTACCACCTGAGAGGAAATGGAGTCCGTTATGTTGGTGGGGACTTTGGGAGGTGTCTTGGTTCATTTTCTGTTGCTATAACAGAATACCACAGACTAGGTAAGTTATAAAGAAAATAAATTTATTTTCTAGTTCTAGAAGCTAGAAAGTCCAAGGCACGGCACTGGCATCTGTTGAGGGTCATCCCATGGTGGAAAGTTGGAAGGTGAAAGCAAAGCTAGGATATAGAGAGAGGAAATGGGGTTGAATTCCCTCCTTTTATAACTAACCCACTCCCGCAATAACAGCCTTCATCCATTCATGAGGGTGGTACCCTCGTGGTCTAATCACCTCTTCAGGCCTCACTTGTTAATATTGTTACAATGACAATTAAATTTCCAACACACGAAGCTTGGGAGATATGTTCAACCCATAGCAGGAGGTGAATAAATCATAAAGGCAGAGACTTCATAGGCTGGATTAGCGCCCAAAGAGGCCCAAGAGAGCTTGTTTGCCCCTTCTACCATGTGCGGATGTAGTGAGAAGTCACCATGAGTGAACCAGGAGCCCTCAGTACACACCATATCTGTCAGCACCTTGATCTTTGATGTCCTCACCTCCAGAACTGTGAGAAATTGATTTCTGTTCATAAGTCACTCTGTTTTTTGTATTTTGTTATAGCAACTTGAACAGACTAATACAGTCTTCTTTTGCCTCTAAAGTTCAGTGATCTTGGGAAATGCTTCTAGGGGTGGGAAAGAGAAATGATCTTGGCTCTATCTGGCTCCATGTCTCTCTCTGAAAGTTGGCTGGGTACTTGATCAGATGTAGTTACCCAGATTTAGATGGAGTTCTTAAAACACCTCAGTAACATACAGGAGGATCTTTTCCATAGACTATCCTCATGAAAGGGAAAATTACAAACCCAACAGGGGTTGGGACCACAATTGTCTTGTTTCTCCCTTTATCCCATGCAACAAATGCTTCTGGAATGTGATGTTTTTTGAATTAATTTTATTTTTGTGCCCTATTTAAGATGTTTTAATAGTTGGATATAGGTGGATATAGATGCTTTTAAAAATATTTATTTATTAAGATAGCCAGTTAGACAGCTAGATTTATGGAGGTAGCATAAGTTCATGTTAAAGGCAAATATTTCTTGCCCCTTTGTGTTTCAATTTTTAATTTTTTTTCAAGAAAAATGATGCAGTATATTTATGTCGCAAGAATTTGTCAATTTCACTAGTATCTGAGATGCCTGACTTTTCTCTTTGGACAGCTATCACAACCAGATTCTTACATATTTATTTCTTGTTATGTGTTTAAATCCCAGGATTATTCTAAGCCCCCTAATGTTTTCAGTGTCTGCGGGAGTTCTCTGCCATAGCTAAGGCTTAGTTGTTTTCATCCTTAGCATTCTCATTTTAAGCAAATGTTTTTGCCAAATTTTTCATACTGAATTTTAACACAATCTTAATTTTTTAATTTTGTGAGTCAGAAATAAAGTCAGGAGCTTAAACGAATACTCTTTTATTCCTTAAAACATGTTATAATTCGATCCTAATCCCTGGGATATTTTGTCCTATTTGCAGTGTTTTCAACAGCCTAAAGGAAAAGTCATTGTATTGTAATTTATCAGAAGCTTTTCCTTATTTACTGAAGGAATGGGAAAATACTGGTTTGGAGAGATCGCCCTAAGTACTTTTCATTACACTTTAACATTTACTAACATTTCAAACTAAGTAACTAAAATAACCTGCAATTTTGACCTACTCTGTTACCTTTTGTTTGTTTGTTAAATTATAATCACTTGCAACCAAAGTGCAGAATGTTCACAATAGATGTTTTAAAATATTTTCATTGATCTCTTCCTTCACTATAGGTTTTTACAACTTCAGATTACCTTGTTAACTTTTGAAATAGCAATGTGTGGAGGCCAGGGAGGTTTGCTGAAAATCACTGAGATGAGATAGATTAATAGAAGAAAAGGCATGCAAATTTATTTCACATGTATACACAGGAGCCTTCAGAATTAAGACCCAAAGGTACAGAGGACGTTGTCCATTTGTATGCGTAAGTTCAACAAAGTATGGACAGCCGTGTAGAAGTATGATTGGACAATAGGGTATGGTTTAATGTTCATAGACTGAATTGGGACACCCAGCAAGGCCTGTCTGTCTAGATTCTTCTTGGCCTCTGTGAACAACATTCCTTTCTTCTGGGTGTGGGGCAGGACCCTCTCTGGAATGGGGGTCTTGTGACCTACAGTCAGACCAGGTAGGTCAAATCATTTATTTATAGCCATTTTTTTACATACGAAGTGAAGGAGAAATTAGAGTAATATTTTTAGTGACTGGTTTTGGGGGAAAGGGGTTCAGGTTTCTATGACCTTCCTTGGAGAAGAGGGATTCTAGTTTTCATGGCTAGCTTTGGAGGAGAATGGGACTAACAACCAGGAGGGCGGGCGAAGGTCGGAGAAAAATGTTTGCCTCTGAGGATGCTACTGAGGCCTTCTTGTTGGAGTATTATTTTCTGAGCCCCAACAGATGCAGTTATTTCTCAAAGGCAGTCATTGAGAGTCTCTCCCCTAATGCCCTTGCTCATCATCTTGGTCTCTTTACTTAATAGTATTTTGCCTTGTCTGCTGAAGAATCAAGAAAAAAGGGGTTCTGGAAACGTATTACTGGTTATATTGTTGTTCATTAAGCCTGTGTGGGAGAACTTGAGAAATAGCCCAGTGTGAACTTGTCTCTCATTAATTTAGTGATCAAAGCCAGTTTCTGGAACGTTCTACTTAAATTTTACAATGTATTTAATCATTTAGCAGAGTCCTGGCATGCAGTGGCTGCTTGACAAATGGTGGTGTTCCTCAGCTTTTTTTTTTTTCCTTAATGTGTGTCCTTGTAACTTCTTCCTCTACTTCTAGAGCTACTTCAGTCTCATCCTCCTTATATATGGCAGCCTTCAGATTTTTCTTTTTTCTTTTTAAATTCTTTTTTTTTTTTATAACTAGAGACAGAGTCTTTGTTTCCCAGGCTGGCCTCCTGGACGCTAGCAGTCCTCTTGCCACAGTCTCCTGATTAGCTGGGATTACAGGTGCAAGCCACTACACCCTTCAGATGTTTTGAGACGATGGTCATGCTTTACTACAGGTTGAGTGTCGCTCATCTGAAAATCCAAAATGCTCTAAAATCTGAAACTTTTTGAGTGTTAATGTGATACCACAAATGGAAAATTCCATACTTAACCTCATGTGACAGGTTGCAGTCACAATGCAGGTGCACAACGTGTAGTTTATTCAGCCTCCCCAAGAGGGGAAAAAGATCATTCCAGCCCCTTTCAGCTGTGATAAATATTTTCTGTGCATGCCCACTTCCCCCATGAAAGTACACCCACAAGGAGTAATAAAATGGCACATGTGCAGGCCAGCTGCACCAATGGCAGGGTCTCCACAATGCTCTACATGAGATTAAGACCTATGTACATTACTCACTATTTTGCTTTGTTGCTTTTTCTCTGTTCTGTGGTGTAAAGATACTGTGGAAAACATCTGTAATACTAGCATGATACTCATAGGGTAATGCAGATATTCCAAAATCTGAAAAAAATCTGCAATCTGAAACCCTTCTTGTCCAAGCGTTTTGGATAAGGAATACCCAATCTGTATTTCCCCTTCTCTCTCTTCCTCTAAACACCATCACCTCTTTTTTGGATGAACATCTGGTTTCTAAATTCTTTATCACTTGCACTGAAACTTTTGAGTTACCATCATTATCAATCACTTGCTGAAAACTGAGGGCTAAGCTTTCTTCTGACTCACAGCAGGATTAAAATAAAGGCACAGCGGAGAAAGGAGTAAGAGATTAAGGAGGAGAGTGTTCAGCAGAGGTCTTCAGAAGCTGAGGAAACTCTGGAGGAAAGTTTTACCTCTGTTTAAATGCACCAGTTGAAGGACCGACCCTATATGTACTATGCCCTGTTTATTTACAAATATTCTTTGGCCACATTTCAGTTTGAAGATTTCTCTTTCTCAGTATCCTTAAGGTTGCATTGTTTCTCAAACTTTAACAATGTTAGCCACTGAAAGATTAAAAACAATATAAAAATCCAACATCCAAATTGCAGAAGCCAAGTATTGCCTTCATTACTTTAATTACTTTAGTTACATTGTCACTTAAATGTTTGTAAATGTAAAATTAGGTGTGCTTATGCATATAGGTTTTACATGGTGATAAAACCCAAATTGACAGTATAAATACCAACAAAACTGCATAACCAGTAAAAATGCAAAATAGCAATATGAAGCTAGAGATGCTGTTTGCTCAGACTAAATTGGTGTTCCCAGTGTGATTGTGGTACTGAGTGCTGAGTTAGGTATGCTGTATTTCAGAATGCCATGTAACGAGTCAGTTTTGGACAGCTAATGAGTATTCCTGTAGAGCAAAATTATGTCCTCTGGCCTTAACTTGCTGTGAACATGTCTTATACATATGAAGTCCACTTCCCTTTTTCCTTGTTAATTCCTGGCATAGTTAGAATAGTTGAAGCCAAAAGACTGTTAACTTAGAAGTAGTTGTTCAGATGTTCCAGAATAGGATTACATAAACATTTTAAGTTTGATCATAAAAATAAATGCACTGTGGTCTGGGCACGGTGGCTCATGCCTGTAATCCCAGCACTTTGGGAGGCCGAGGCAGGCAGATCACCTGAGTTTGGGAGTTCGAGACCAACATGGAGAAATCCCATCTCTACTAAAAACACAAAAATTAGCTGGCCGTGGTGGCACTCGCCTGTAATCCCGGCTACTCGGGAGGCTGAGGCAGGAGAATTGCTTGAACCTGGGAGGCAGAGGTTGCAGTGAGCCGAGATCGTGCCATTATACTCCACTCCAGCCTTGGCAACAAGAGCAAAACTCCATCTCAAAATAATAATAATAATAATAAATAAACACACAATGAAAATTCCCATAGTGAACTCCTGTAGATTTTGGGTATGCTTGGCCCCATGTATGAGGAGCAAAAATACCAGATCACAGATCTGATCTGCTGGTTCCATCCTACCCAGGAGATTAGGTATGATTTCTTCCTCAGTGGGTAAGCTACAAAGCTTTATGGTTACTGGGTAGGATTTTCATTTTTACATTTAGCTAATTTACTTGACCTTAAGTTAAACTCCTCCCAGATTTCAATGCTAAAACGTGGATTTGTGGACATACCTATTTCTTCATAGATATTCATAGGTTCAAAGTAGCTTTTGTACCCCCTTCTCCGTAGAAGGTATCACAGACCATACAACTGGATGTGACTTTAGGAGATGATTTGTTTCAGTCACTTGCCTGCAGGTGTGTTGAAAAAGCACTTATCTTTGAGGTGAAAGATCTTATTTTGTGTCCCCAGCCCTGCTCCGCAGAAATAGGTGTTATATTCATTGAGCAAATATGTCAGTAATGGTTCAGAGACACGACAAATGAGTATGGAGTGGGAACAGCATCTGGGCCTGAGCAGTGTACTTTGTGTTACTCTGCTAATTCCTTTAAGTTTACATTATGTGTGGTTTGGCCAGGAAACTCAATTAAGTTGTTTGCCATGACAGAATAATAAATCAGTCTTACTTTTTCTTACTCTGTGTTTTTTCTTAACCAGCCGGATGTGGGAACTCATCTGTGATGTATTTAAAATGGACCTTAAAATTATTATCCACCCGGTCTCTCACAAACGCTGCACTTGATGAAGGGCATCGAACCATCTTGTAGAGGCAAATATGCTCAAATATCTTTTCCTTGGTTACATTCTTTTGGAAGCAATGTTTTTCTTAATTTCTGAAGTTAGGAAAAATTCTAGGTTCCTAAGATTTTACTGATGTTAGACCTGAAGTGTCTTTCCTTTTCTTTCCTTTTTGTCTTCCTTTTTCTGTGTTACCATATTTAAGTATGTGTGTGTGTATCCTTTTCTCTAAGTTTGAAGAGTCCTTGCACTTTAGATTTGTAAATAAGTTTTTGTTTTTATCGTTAAGTTCAGTGCTTGCTTCCACTCCTAGAGTTAGGCATAGTCTCAGTATCCAAATTTTATATAACTCAATTTCTGTCACAAATGTCAAGACAGTTTGTAATTACAAACTAGTTAGTTGTTTAGGCGTTTACAGGACATAGTTTAACAGAGGTGTATGTGAGACTTTATAATAACTGATAGAAAAGTAGCCTGAAACTGCTATTGTTAAAATTTCCACCTACATGAGATTCCATGTAGTTCTTTGTCCTAACAGGAACATTTGTGTGTATTTGTATGTGTATATGTGTGTGAGGAACACAACATGAGATCTACCCTTTCAAATTTAAGTACAATGTATGGTAGTATTAACTAATAGGCACAGTGTTGTACAGCCGATCTCCAGAACTTGTTCATCTTCATAACTGGAACTTCATACTCATTGAGCAGCAGCCTCCTATGTCCCTTTCCCCTCACCCCCTGGCAAACACTATTCTGGTCTCTGTTTTTATGAATTTGACTTTTTAGATACCCTATGTAAGTGAAGCCATGTGCATTTGTTCTTCTGTGGCTGGCTTATTTCATTTAACGTAATGTCCCCCAGGTTTGTCCATGTTATTGCATATGGCAGAATTTGCTTCATTTTTAAAGACTGAATAATATTGTATGTATATACCACATTTTCCTTTCTTAGCTATTGTGAATGATGGTGTAATGAGCATGAGAGTGCCAATATCTTTTTGAGATGCTGGTATCAATTCTTCTGGATATATACCAAAAGTACAATTGCTGGATCATATGGTAGTTTTATTTTTGCTTTTTTGAGGAACTTTCACACTGTTTCCATAGCAGCCATACCCTTTTACATTCCCACCAATGGTGTACTAGAGTTCCAATATCTCTACATCTTCTCTTAATACCTTTTTTTTTTTTAAAAAAACCCGGTCATCCTAACAGGAGTGAGGTGATATCTGTTGTGGTTTTGAGTTGCATTTCCATGATAATTATTGATGTTGAGCATCTTTTCATATACTTGGCCATTTGTATGTCTTTTTTGAAATGTCTGTTCAAATCCTTTCTTTTTAAAATTTTGTTTTGGGGTTTTTGTACTATTTCTTATACTTTTGGAATATTAAAGGATAAAAATCACACAATCTCAATAGATGCAGAATGCAGAAAAAGCATTTGATAAAATTCAACATGTTTTCATGATAAAAACACCCAATAAACTAGGTATAGAAGGAATTTACGTCAAAATAATAAAGACCATATATGAAAAGCCCACAGCCAATATCATACTTAATAGTAGAAAAACTTTTCTCTAAGATCAAGAATAAGACAAGGATGCCCCCTTTTGCCACTTCATCCAACCTAGTACTGGAAGTCTTAGCAAGAACAACTTGGCAAGAAGAAGAAATATAAGGCATCTAAGTCAGAAAGGAAGAAGCACAATTATCTGTTTGCAGAAGATATGCTCTTATATGTAGAAAACCATAAGGACCATACAAAAATTGTTAAACTAATACATTCAGTAAACCTTTAGGATACAAAATCAACATACACAAATCAGTTGTTACATATGCTAATAACAAACTAATTAAGGAAATTAAGAAAATTTCATGTATGATAGCAAAACAAAATTAAATACTCAGGAAAATTAAGGAGGTGAAAGACTCTTACGCTGAAAACTGTGAAACATTGAAAGAAGTTAAAGAATGCGCAAATAAATGGATAGACAACCTGTGTTCATGAATTGGAAGATTTAATATTGTTAAAATTCCCATAGTTCCCAAAGTGATTTACAGATTCAGTGCAATTATAAAAATCCCAATGGCTTATTTATTTATTTTTAGAGACAGAGTCTTGCCCAGTTGCCCCAGGCTGGAGTGCAGTGGTGCCATCTCACTTCACTGCAACCTCTACCTCCTGTGTTTAAACTATTCTCGTCCCTCAGTCTCCCGAGTAGCTAGAATTATAGACTTGTGCCACCATACCTGGCTAATTTTTGTATTTTTAGTAGAGACAGGGTTTTGCCATGTTGGCCAGGCTAGTCTCGAAATCTTGGCCACAAGCGATCCACCCACCTTGGCCTTCCGAATTGTTGGGATTACAGGCATGAACCACCATGCCCAGCCTCAATGGCATTTTTTACAGAAATAGAAAAACAATCTAAAATTCATGCAGAACCACAAAATACCGAAATAGCCAAATCAATCTTGAGAAAAAAGAACAAAACTAAAGGCATTACATTTCCTGATTCCAAAATGTATTACAAAGACACAGTAATTAAAACAGTTTGATACTATCATAGAAACAGACACATGGAACAATGTAGCAGAGCCGAGAGCCTAGAAATAAACTAAAATATGTATGGTCAGCTGATCTTCAACAGGGATGCCAAGAATATACAATAGGGAAAGGACAGATTCTTCAGCAAATGGTGTTGGGAAAACTGGATATCCACATGCATAAGAATGAAACTGGAACCTGGAACCTTATACACAAAAACCAACTCAAAATAATTTAAAAATTTAAATGTAAGATCTGAAACTCCTAGAAGGAAAACATAAGGAAAAAGTTTCATGACTTTAGTCTTGGCAGTGATTTCTCAAGTATCACACCGAAAGCACCAGCAACAAATGTAAACAATGACAAGTGGGACTACATCAAACTAAGAAGCTTCTGCACAGCAAAAGAAACAACAGAGTGAAAAGGCAACCTACAGAATGAGAGAAAATATTTGCAGATAAGATGTCTGACAACGGGTTAGTATCTAGCAGTGGAGATTTTAAATGTAGAGAGATTACTGTGCTTCAGTTGTTTAAAAAATTATATAAATACATGCATATTCCATTGATTAAAAGGCACATCACATTCATTGGACCACAAAGTGCCCTCGGACTCTTGGTGTTTTAATCGCCTGGAATGGAAAAGATACTGGTAGGTACCTGGTGTCCTCATCTCCTGCTAGTGCCCCTAGATGCCTTCGGCTGACTTTTGATGGACTGGCATGACCTATGAGTGTCTCAGACCATGCATGAGGCACTTCAGGAGCCTGACTCTGAGCCTCCCAGGGTCATTCTATGTAAACCATAACACTGTGTACTTATTTTGCCTAGATGCAATGCAAATGCAAGCCATGAAATGTGTATGTCTGTTTTGGAAATACGCATTTTCTTCATTAGTTTGACAAACATGTTTTAAGTATCTGTTGTATTCCACATCCTGTGCTAGGTGTTGGTAATATGAAGAAGGTACAGTCAGTTTTTTGAGGGAGCTTCTAGTCTAGGCAGTGGCTTGTAACCAGGGACTGTTTTCAGAGTCATTTGTGAAATGGAAACACCTTACCCACGTGTTCAGTTCACACTCACTTTCCAGTGATTGTCTTAGTTGAACTGGGGTGAGGCTTGGGCGTCTGTACTTATGCAACAAAATCACCTGATTTTTAAAGACATTCTCCACTAAGAACCACTAGCAGAAACAAATAATAAATTGTGATTATGAGAAATTAATACGTTGTAAGCTCAGTACAAAAAGAGCAACAAGGAGTGACATAATTTTTATTTTTTAATTATTAACTATAATATACCTATAGAAAGTTCATAAAACACACACAGCAAGAATTATGAAGTGAACATCTTTGTGACTGCTAGTCATGTCAAGAAATAGAATATTGCCAGCATCTGAGAAGCTCTCCCTGTGTCCCTTCCCAGTTATAAGTCTTCTCTCTCCCACGGCAACAACAGCCTGACTCTTGCTTTTTTTCATGTTTTACCACCTGTGAAGGCATCCTTAATCGATATAGTTGACTTTTTCTCTTTCAAACTCTGTAGGAATTAAATCATAGTACACATATGCTTTTGTCATCTTTTGCTCACCATTGTTTATAAAACTCATCCAAGTTGTTGCATATAGCTCTCATTTGTTCATTTTCATTAGTATGTAGTAGTCCATTATGTGACCTCACCACCGTCTGTGTACGCATTCTCTTGTTGGACATGTGGGCCGACTCTCATCTTTGGCTATTGAGCAATGCTTCTATGAACATGTGTGTGTATATAGAGTGTCTTTGTGAATGAGTTTCTCCAGGCTATTCCTAGAGTGAATTTCTGGATTGTAGAATGTGTATGTTTTTAACTTAGCACTAGATAATGCCAGCCTAAGTTATGAACCAATCACTTTTCCCTAAGTGATTTAACCAATTTAAAAGCTTTTCAGTGTATGAAGGTTCCTATTGCTTTACTAAACTCCTTGCTAGAGTTGCTTAATCTTGAAGGGTCAGTGAAAAAGAGACAAGGGAAGAGGAGGAAGGTTATTTCCGGCATATAAGAAGGAAAGAGCATAAAGAGGGTGTAAGTTTGGAAGGAAATTGCAAGCATGCTGATATGACACTCACATAAAAACCTGCGGGGAAGTGGTGGGAAAAGGGGCTGGAAATGTGTGATGTGCTGAAGAGTTTGGCCTTCGTTCTAAGGGCAGTAGAGAGACAAGAAAATCAAATACACGTTTTTAAAAAACTTGTGACAGCTGTGTGGAGGATGAGGCCCAGATAGGGGGCACTTTACTACTCTAATCCAGAAAGAAATGAGAGAAGGCAGGGTAGAAGGAGTTGGTTTCCAGAGGGGTTTAGACCAAAGTCACCAGTTCTTCCAATTCTATTGAATGTGAGGGAAGGGCGGTGAAGAAGAAGCTTGGTTTTTGCTTAGATGACTGAATAGTGGTTATTCCATTCAATACGTGGGGGACTTCAGGAAGAGGAGAGTGTGAGGTCAGGGTGGCAGTAATGGAGAGTGAAATTAGTTTTAGACCTGTAGCATGTGAGATATTCCTAGATTATCTAGAGAGAGATGTTCTGTTAGTGGGTTGAACCCGAGAAAGATCTAGGCCAGAAATGTCCTCAGTGTTTGATTCCTCAGAGTGTAGATGGTGGTTGAAGCCGTGGATAAAGATGCAGCTGCCCAGAGAAAGTCTAAGGAGGATGAGGGATGCTGGGTTGGGTGTGGAAAGAGGATCCTGAAAAGCAGACTGCGAAGGAATCTGAAGTAATGTGAAGTAAAGGTAAGGGAAATCATAGATGGTAGGGTAAAAAGGATTTGCATGAAGAGGATTAGGGCTGCTGTCCAGTGCCCTCGGAAGACACTGAAGACACTGAGTGAAATTAGACAGAAAATGTGCTCTGCATTTGACAGTTAGGTAAGAAGTGGTTGGGGATTGGGGCGAGCAGCATTTCAGCTAGTGGAGCCCAGGGAGCAGAAGTGTTGCTGCAGTGGCTTAAGAGCAAAGAGTGGGTGATGATGTGGAAAAACAGATGAGGACTGACAGTGAATGGAAGCCAAAAGCACATTAGGAAGAATAGAGTGAATGGGGTGGGGCTGGGCGGTTCATGTGTTTAAGGTGGGACACACTTGTGTATAATCCTATAGATAGGGCTGGAGGAAAGAGGAAGAATGGCCTTAAAACCTCAGCAGGAGGAGAGGGAAGGACCCACATCCTGTTAGAGGGACTTAACTTTGAATAGGAGGAGAGCACTCTGTCACTGAAAGGAAAAGGACGTGGGAAAAATGGGCACAGATGGAAATAAATGTATAAGAATGAAGATTTGCAGAGAGTGAGAAATTGGAAGTTTCTAGCCCCCCCTTTTTTTTTTTGAGACAGAGTCCCACCCACTCTGTCACCCAGGCTGGAGTGCCGTGACGCTGCAACCTCTACCTTCCAGGTTCAAGTGATTCTAGTGCTTCAGCCTCCAGGTAGCTGGGATGCAGGCTTGCACCACCACGTGTGGCTAATTTTTGTATTGTTTAGTAGAGACAGGGTTTTACCATGTTGGGGAGGTTGGTCTGGAACTCCTGGCCTCAAATGATCTGCACACCTCAGCCTCCCAAAATGTTGGGGTTACAGGCATGAGCCACTGAGCCTGGCCGGAAGTACCTAGCTTTTAATGACCTCTTTCTTCTTGAATAAGAGGTAGTTCATTTGGTTGAGTAAGGATAAAAGTTAATGGCCTTCTAAACATACACCCAACCAAGTTGTATTACATAATTGTAAACACTGAGTCAACCTACTAAATATGCAGTAATGCAAAGTGTCTTTGAATGGACATCAAAGGTAAAAAGCCATAGCTGTGCCTCTGGAAAGAGTCTTACAGGATACTGAAGGAACACTTTCTATTCCATTACCATGTCTGAAAACAGTTAAGTTTTATAACCACCTTATGCTTTTATTTATCCTCTTTGTATACAGAAACCAAAATCCTCTTTGTATATAGTACTCATGATCAGGATTTGCAAAAATGATTTCCCCTAAATCTTTTATGGCCAAAGAACTTAGAAGGCAGAGAAAGGAGAATGAATATGGATATGTGTATCTAAATTCCCTTTAGCCAAAGACCACTGGAAACACACATGTAGTTGAACAAGTTGGGTTTATTACTTATTGCAGTGAGGAAGAACACACCTTATAAGATACCATGTGGTGTCTTAGTAAGAGGATATTAGAACCTATCATAGAATTTGGGCTCTGGCTGGGTAATATTAGGGAGGATCTAAGGAAACGGGGGCTTACTCTGTCTTGGATGCTGTCGGAAGGCAGGACAACCCTATGAATGGATATCTCTACAAATCTTATAGGAAGGGCAGACTAGATTGAGGAAAAAGCTATGGTGGTAAAGAAATGACGGTCACTCACTTAGTGCAAGAGGGGGATGTTTGGTATTGTGGATTGCACAGTGACCTTGTTTTTGTGTCACTTTATCATAAAGTTTTAGAGTGACTTTATGAGATATAGTCTGTGAGATTATGTCCAACAGAAGAACAAAATGGCTTGATTCTGAGTGACAGACCAGCTTGTAATAATGTTGAAGTCTAGCTATGAAAGTCAGCTCAGTTCTGGGACTGCTTTGTCTACTTATGAAAAAATACATATGCATGGTCCTAGTTGAACTCTAATTTATATTTTGTTAATTTTTTTATTTCAATAGCTTCTGGGGTACAAGTGGTTTATAGTTACACGGATGAATTGCCTAGTGGTGAAGTCTGAGATTTTAGTACATCTGTCACTTTGTTTGGTAAGTGCAGTTTTAACATACATTGGCAAGAGTTTAACAAATTCTCTCATTCTGTGGGGTTTTTTCTTTTCTTTTGGCAGAGTCTCATTGTTGTCACCCAGGCTGGAGTGCAGTGGCATGGTCTAGGCTCACTGCAGTCTTCGCCTCCTGGGTTCAGGTGATTTTCCTGCCTCAGCCTACCACGTAGCTGGGATTACAGGCGCCTGCCACCACGCCCGGCTAATTTTTATATTTTTAGCAGAGACAGAGTTTCACCATGTTGGCCAGGCTGGTCCCGAACTCCTGACCTCAGGTGAGCCACCTCCCTCGGCTCCCCAAAGTGCTGGGATTAGAGGCATAAGCCACTGCGCCTGGCCTCCCACACTGTTATGTTTTATTGGTACATTAAGGTTTAATACTTGAGGATGCAGGATGTACTTTTTCAGCTATGTCCTTGTGAGAGTGGAAGAAAGGAGAGACCTACAAGTTGGCAAGGGAGTCACAAATCTTAAACAAGAATCCGTACAGTAGCAAGAGTCTGTGTAGGGGGAGGCCGATAGCTTCTAATCAGTCTTAGAGGTGCATAGTATCTAACCAAGAATGATTATTGATTTATTTTTAATAGAGACCGTGTCTCACTGTGTTGCCCAGGCTGGGCTTGAACTCCTGGCCACAAGGGATCCTCCCTCTTCGACCTCCCAGAGTGCTGGGATTGTAGGCATGGGCCATTGCACTCAACCTGATGGATTAACATCAAGAGTTGTAACTAACTGCCCAGGGAACCAACATCTTAAGTTCTTTTGTCAGCATATTCTCTCTTTGTAGGCAAATCTATGTAAGAGACAAAATTACAATCTGCAGATTGTTTGATTTGGATAGGGACATTACAAGACAAGCTAGCTTGGGTATCTTGATGGGTGTTGTCGTCAAGGTATATGACATCTACACTTTAGGGATTTGTGTGGCCAGTACACAGAAACACAGGTCTGACCCTAAAACCATGTGCTGAACCTATGTGCTGTAATGTTGAATGCCAAGATTACTAATGTGGGTTTCATACCATGTCAGCACCTAGCATGAGAACTTGTGCATAGTAGGCACTCAGTGCACATTGTAAGGAGTTGTCTAAGCTTAAAGGACATAGGGCCATGGGTACAGGGAAGAGGGTGAGGCTATTGAACTGTTATTTGTGTCTGCCATGGATGTAGAGAGCCCTATCTTGTAGGCATTTGCCAACCTTGTAGGCATTTGCCAGCCTGGCTCAAAACTTTAATACACGTTTATGGTGGAACTAGTCTATAAGTTTGGTTTGTTTGCTTTATAGGGACAGGGTCTTGCTCTGTTGCCCAGGCTGGAGTGCAGTGGTGAAATTATATCTCTCTGTAGCCTTGAACTCCTGAGCTCAAGTGATCCTCCTGTCTCAGCCTCCTAAGTAGCTAGGACTACAGATGTGTGCCACCATGTCCTGCTAATTTTTGTATTTTTAGTAGAAACAGGATCTTGCTATGTTACCCAGGCCTGTCCTGAACTCCTGGCCTCAAGCAGTCCTCTTGCCTTGGCTTTCCAAAGTGCTGAGATTACAGGCATGAGGTACCATGCCAAGCCTACAAATTTTTAATGGAAACATTATGAAGGGAAGAAGGGAGAATGGGAAGGAATTAAAATTTATCTGTAATTGCACAAAAACAAATTAAGGAGCTTCCTTACCTACTTCATTCTGACATTCGGAACCTGTATAAGGAAACAAAATGCAGAGAAATTTAAGAAGCAGCTCTCCTTGTGGATATGTCAGTTGTGTAGAGACAGGTTGACCAAGGAAATCTGCTCTATGAAGTTTGCTCTTTTGTTTCTTTTTTCATTGTTACTCTTTATATGGGGATAGGTTTTCCCCAGCTGACTTACTACTTATCCCTGCCCTTTTTAAAAAAAAAAAATTACCTTCTTTTCCTAATATTCTTTTTTCTCTTCCATCTTATATTTTGAATTGGAATATAGACTTAAAGTTTTATGATAGGTAAAAATAGTAAGAGCTTTTTGATGTGAGAGTTGCTTTCTCTATGAGGTTAAAGCAAAATTCTATTTTGCCCGTTAATACATATGTGTGGTTATAGTTAATTTTGTTAAATTGATAACTTTTTGAAATTATATGACATTTTCCCAGATGATCGTACTGTGAAAAATGATTTAAATAAGCCTATAGAGATGAAAAATCTCTAAATGGTGGTGGTTGGGCTAGATTTCACTTTACTGGTATAGAAACAGGGTTAACGCCTGTGATTGGTACCCCAGTTATCTTGGACAGTGCTCTAGTTATACCCTTAGATAGAAGACAGTACTCCTCTTTTTAAGCCATTCTTGGGGCCAGGTACAGTGGCTCATGCCTTATAATCCCAACACTTTGGGAGGCCAGGGTGGGCGACTTGCTTGAATACAGGAGTTCAAGACCAGCCTGGGCAACATAACAAAAATGCTGTCTCTACTAAAAATACAAAAATTTAGCCAGGCATAGTGGCATGCACTTGTAATCCCAGCTACTTGGAACGCTGAGGTGGGAGAATCACTTGAGTCCAGGAGGTTGAGGCTACAGTGAGCCATGATTGCACCACTGCAGTCCAGCCTGGGCAACAGAGACCCTGTCTCAAAATAAATAAATAAATAAATAAATAAATAAATAAATAAATAAATAAATAAAATAAAAATAAAATCTTCTTGTATGCCTGATCTGTTACTGAATTATTCATGTACCTTCGGAAGCTCTAAAATTCTCCATTAACCCTGATTTCAAGAACATTATGATAATAGTTTAATATGGATATTAATAGGTTTTTCTCAGGAATTCCCTTTCACTATTTTGTTTACTTCTGTTTTAAGTATTTATAATATTTTAGGTTCATATTAATATTATTAACAATGAGTCTGTTATACTGAATATGTGAAAAAATAATGGATTCTTTTTAGAAAAACTTTAGTATAACCCTGTTATCTCGTGTGTCAAAAAGTCAAGAATGTAAAAACATCGGGTGATTCTGACTTTCCTAAAAGAAAAACTGTGGTATCTCAACATAAAATTTTCGGAAATTTTGGAATGTAAAATATCAGTAAACATTGAATTAATAAGCCACTTGGCAAATAATACAGCTCTTATGTTGTACTTAATAAAAATTAAGCAGAAGGTTTCATGACTAATGAACACATCATTTTAACTACTTCAGGTCCTCTTCTATTTAAGTAGTTACAGAAAAGTGTTGTATATTTAAAGAACAGTTATTTTAAATTTACATTCTGTAAGAAGAAAAGTGGCTGAGGTTTGTTTATTTGAGCTGCCAGAACTCTTCCTTAATGTTTATGGTGCTTCATTAATTTAGTACGTGACCTTGTACCTGAGTATAATTGAGTCAGCTGTGTGAAAATGTTGTGATTATTCTTTGATTAGAACTGAAATCTATAATTAGAAGAAAGATACTTTTATTTCCTTACATCAATATGTTCTGATGTAATTATTTCTTCCAGAATGAGATTTTTTTAAAACCAAATTAATAAATAGGAGGTTTTGGGAATCAGAAAGTACTTTGGAATTCAGCTGGTTCAGCCACTTCAGTTTATTGCTGATGATACTGAGGACCAAAGTGTGGAGAAGTGAATTATCCAAGGTGACACATTTGGTCAACATATTTGGTCCAGTGCTTCTCACCCTGTAATCCTTGTTATTCTCTCAAAACCAATCTGGACTATTTAAAAGAGAGGGAGGTGGGAGAATGCCAAAGGAAAAGGACGAACATCCTCTTTTAGTGAACCTGCTAAAGTTAAGGGTTCACTTAATGAGTCTCCAGCATCTGTTCTTTAGACCAAATGCTCCTATGGTAGAGATAATCATGCTAATAAAATCAAATTTTGCTTTTTAGGTGAGAGCTACGTGTGTGCATCCAATGAACCATTTCGTAAAGTCGATTACACCAAAAATATTAATCCGAACTGGTCTGTGAACATCAAGGGTGGGACATCCCGAGCCCTGGCTGCTGCCTCCTCTGTGAAAAGTGAAGTAAAAGAGAGTAAAGATTTCATCAAACCCAAGTTAGTGACTGTGATTCGAAGTGGAGTGAAGCCTAGAAAAGCCGTGCGGATCCTTCTGAATAAAAAGACTGCTCATTCCTTTGAACAAGTCTTAACAGATATCACCGAAGCCATTAAACTAGACTCAGGAGTCGTCAAGAGGCTCTGCACCCTGGATGGAAAGCAGGTAAGATGCTTCTAGCTGCCAGCAATCCGTCTGACTTTTAAACTCCCTGTGCCATGGTGGCTACATAGTCAACAATAGAAATTTAGTAGCCTGCTAGAAATCCTTCTAGGAGTCCTACTTGAGAAGTGTGTGTGTGTGTGTGTGTGTGTGTGTGTGTATGTGTGTGTGTATGTAAAATTAACCTTTTTTTGTGAAAAATCTAAGTGACTCACGAGTGAGTATAGAGAAGTCTATCATATACTTCTTTTGGTTATTGGAAGGAAAATGTAAATTTCTGAGGGAAAAGTTTAAGTTGAGGAGACATCCTGTGTTAAATGGCATGTCGTCTATTTATGAATAAGAACCACTGTTGATTTGTAAAGTCGTTATGGACTTGGATATCTCAGGAGTCAAAATTAAAAGTATTTAACATTCTTAGAAAAGCCTTTTCTTCCCCACTTATATATAATAGGGAAAATGTGTTTCAAAAGACAGTATTTTTATAGGAATGTCTGTAAAAGTTTCATAGGGAGCAATGGAGGTAATTAGTCAGCATTTTTGAAAAATGAAAAATTACACAGGAAAAAGCAATTTAAATTATGGCAACAATGTATCAGGGAATCTAAGGGACAAAAAAAGTTGGCATATTGCAAGAACACATGAATAGAGTTACGTAAGTGTTGAATTTTGCTACAATCAGATTATCATTGCTAAAAAGAAGCCTGGCTTCTGAAGTGTATTTTCCCCCAAATTCCGTAAAGTTAAATTGTTTATATTTACATTGTAGTAAAATTATAGTTTCCAAAATTAAATTTGTTTCTTTGTTCCATTTCGCCTCTTCCCTGTAACATACTTAATTTATTTTGAAGTGTTTGGCTCTTGAAGTGCCGAGAATGAATAATATAAAACACTAAGCAGTGTCTTTGGGAAAAACACAACCAAATTAGTCTCCAATTTTCTAAGACCAGATCTAGTTAGTACAGTGCTTGCTGAAACATTAACAACTTTAAAAAAATATGTTCTAAAGATTCCAGTAGATGATGGTAAAATTAGAATGACATTTCTGATTAATTAATGAGATACATGGTGCCTCACAGCCACCTGCCCCCAAATGTGTGTGAATGATGATAGACACTTTGTACAATTTAGTGAATAGCACAGTACAACACAAAACACCTTAAGATTTACTCTGCAAGTAAGTAAAAATAAATTAGGCCAAGGAAAAAAGGTATTTGACAAATCAAATAGTTGATTTTTGCTGGGCACAGGGAAGACACATATAGAGACAAATATTTAAGATACCTAACCAAAGAAGAAAATCTAAACTCACCAATGGGGGAAGAGGCATGTAAACAGTAGATACAGGTGTGATTTGAAAAATTAGAGCTCAAATTTGGAAATCTCCAAATGAATGACATTCAGGGAAAATATAGGTGAAATAAAAGAAGTTGTAGTCAGGTGTGGTGGTGCACTCCTGCAGTTCCAGCTACTTGGGAGGCTGAAGCGGGAGGATCCTTTGAACCCAGGAGTTTGGGGCTGCAGTGAGCTATGATTGTGTGACTGCACTCCAGCCTGAGTGCTGGTGACAAAAAAGACCACATCTCCTTAAAAAAAAAAAAAAAAAAAAGCGAGCATGTAAGTAAACTAATTGAAATAATAACCATTGAAATTTAAAGTTATTCACAAAATTATCCTTAAAAAGGCCCCAGACTATACATGTAAAAATGTTAACCGAAGCACATGCAACTAAAAATCAACATTTCAAAACAATACAGTGTGATGAATAGGATTTATTCTGGTAATTAAAGGATGGCTTACTATTGAGAAACTTCTTTGTTCGTGAGATCTATAGGATAAAGCATAATTGCACATATTCATAATCCTAAACAGATGTTCCAAAGGCATTTGATAAAATACTCCATATTCAGTTCAAGATTTAGTAATAAAAACAGGTGATTTTTAAAATTACACTGAAAAAAACAAATTTCTATCTGAAACAACAAGCCCCAATGTATTACAAAGTAAGTAAACACTGGAAGTATTTCTGTGACAATTAGGTCCAAGATAAGGATGCCTGATGGCGCCAGTATTCAACATTCTTCTGTACATTCTTTGAGTTTTACTTATAGTTTACTAGAATTTCAGTAAGAATCTAAATGAGATTTTTTTTAGGAGGGGTAGATGGGGAACCTAACAAACTGATTTTTAAAGTTAATCTGGAAGAATAGGAAAATTTTGGAAATAATGATTCATGGACTCTGATGCTACTGGATACTAAATCATCATTCTCATACCACAGCAAAAATAAATTCCAGGTGTGTTAGAAATATAGATGTCCAAATGAAACAAAAGAACTAAATATGTCAATAGTTATGTTGAAATGGGAACAGATTTTCTAAGCATAAGGTAATGGGAAAATCAGAAAGGGTAAGATTGAATGGACAACATAAAAATGAAAACTTTCTGGATGCCAAGCAAGGGTTTATATGCTTTAGTATTGAGTTTAGTAATTTAATATGAAAAAGACAAATGTTATAATGAAAAAGATGAATAGAAGTCTAAACAATTTGAAAAGACAGAATTAGTGAACATTAAAAAATGTTCAGTTTCACAAAAAGGTGAATTAAAGAAGTGAGATATTTTAATATTTAAAACTGACAAAGAAAATGTTCACTGTTTTTGAATATGCAGTGAATTGGTATTCTCAAATGGTGATGGTAGTATAAAATTCATAAACTTTATGAAAAGCAATTTGTTAATGTGTGTAACTATACAGATGTTCTTACTATTTGAACTAGTAAATTAGCTTTTGGAATTTATCCTAAATGACCTGACATGCAAACATAATTACCCAAAAAATTTCATCCCAGAATAAAAGCAAAAAGTTGAAAGCAGTTTAAAAATCCCTACAGTAGAAAATAGTTAAGTTATATTACCATGGAATTCATATGTACTGGCCATTGAAAATTATGGTTGGAGTAATATTTAAAGACATGAGAAAATGTTAAATGGAAAAAGCAAGAAACAAATTCCGTGTAATGTTTTTAATTCTTTGTACAGTTAAAGAAAAGTAGCAGCAGAAGTATTTTTTAAAGCTAATTCAGAAGGAAACAAGATTATACTTGCCATCAGAAATTGAATATTTGCTGTTCTGATATCCATTACTACTTCCTAGTGTCTGCTCAAAAACAAAAACTCAAGCACTGAGAAAGAAAAGACTGATCTCAGTAAGATTTTAGAAATTCAAACACATGAGTTAATTATTTTTTCGTGTGCCACAAAAAGATCTTTTAAGACTTTCAAGTAAAATATTTCCTTGGAAAAATTAGATTTAATTTTTGATAAACACAACATTGGATATTGCATTTTCAGTGAACTGGGTATCCTTGAAAGCTATCATTTTCTTGGTCCTGAGTCCATGTTGTACTATATAGGTGAACTTGCTAATCTTCAAAACTTCAAGTCTATTTTTGGTTGATATAAGTATAAAGATAACATGAAATCTGCAGACCTTTAAATGAGCAGTGCTCAATTTGATCTTTTTATAATAAAAAAATTTCCATGGGTATGCACGCTTGATCTTGGCCAAAAGGCCAAGAAGCAATTCTACAGGTATGTAAAACTATCACCGTTCTGAGAATTCTCAAGGAAAGGACAGCTTTCCTTAGATGAAGAGAAAGGAATGAGAAAGGAACTAAGATCTGTTGATAAGTTGTCCATGCACAAAATTGTAAACTGTCTGCCTAAATTTTGTTTTTTGCTGGTTACTTCCTACCTAGATTGGTTGTTTTCATTTAATATTTTCCTGATCGTCAACACAAGGATAGAAATTAAATAACTTTTAGGCAATTCACCATGAACAGTCACTGACTCCATTGTGACACCTGTGTGAGAGTTTTAAGGGGCTGGTTATCCTTTGAGTTGGAAAGCATTCCTGATTGAAGACATGATGATGTGTCATGTGCCAGTAGCATTTATGTGGCTAAAACAGTGTCCCTTGAATCTTTTCTTCCCTCAAAATGGATGAACACATGTTACTGCTAGCAATGACTCCATTTACAAGGTCTGACTTGGTTATTAAAACTGATTAAATTTTATGTCTGTTTATAAAATCACTTCAAATAAAATCATATTTAGGATTTTGTCCATATTCTTGGGTTTTCTTTAGAGCAGTGATTCTCAACCAGGGACAGTTTTGTCCCTAGGGCAGGTATGGCACTGTCTAAAGTCATTTTTTGATTGTTGAAGCTGGGGTTGGGGATTCCACTGGCATCTGGTGGGTAGAAGCCAGGGATGGTGCCCATCATCCTACGATGCGCAGGACAGCCACGACATCATCCTTTCTTGTCCGTGATATTAACAGTGCTGAGATTCAGAAATCCTGGTGTAGAGTAAGTGAGCTGATTCAAAAGAAAGTGCTGCTTGTTTGAATAAGTATTAACTTTGTTATTAGGCCATATGCTAAGCTTTATTTCAGAATTTATAGATGTCCTGATAGTCTGTCTGTTTCTTACCTATTCATGTGATTGATGCAAGATTGTTAGAATGTCACGGTTTGTAGGGTCCCTTTTTTTTTTTTTTTTTGAGTCAGAATCTCACTCTGTCACCCAGGCTGAAGGGCAGTGGCAGTCTCAGCTTACTGCAGCTTTGACCTCCTGGGCTCAAGTGATACTCCCACTTCAGCCTCCTGAGTAACTGGGACTACAGGCACATGACACCATGCCTGGCTAATTTTTGTGTTTTTGTAGAAATGGGGTTTCCCTGTGTTTCCCAGACTGATCTTGAACTCCTGGGCTCAAGCGATCCACTTACCTTGGCCTCTGAAAGTACTGGAACTACAGTCATGAGATGCTGCATGCCCAGCCAGTCTGTAATCTTTATTGTCTTGGATTTAAATCTATTTGTTTTCATTGTGTGAGGCTGATACATGACTGAGTAGCACAGCTTTGCAGGGAATTAAAGACATCCCAAATGGTTTTACTGAGAATTGAAAGTGAAGTGTAAGGTTAGCGGGGCATGGTGATGCTCACCTGTAGTCCCAGCTACTAGGGAGGCTGAGGCAGGAGGATTACTTGAGCTCTGGTGTTCGAGGCTGCAGTGAGCTGTTGTTACACTGCTGCATGCTGTCCTTGTGGACAGAGTGAGATCCTGACTCAAAAAAGTGAATGAACAAGGGCCGGGCACAGTGGCTGAAGCCTGTAATCCCAGCACTTTGGGAGGCCGAGATGGGTGGATCCCAAGGTCAGGAGTTCGAGACCAGCCTGGCGAATATGGTGAAGCCCCGTCTCTACTAAAAATACAAAAAAATTAGCCAGGCGTGGTGGCACATGCCTGTAATCCCAGCTACTTGGGAGGCTGAGGCAAGAGAATCGCTTGAACCCAGGAGGTGGAGGTTGCAGTGAGCCAAGATTGCGCCACTGCACTCCAGCCTGGGCGATAGAGCAAGACTCCATTAAAAAAAAAAAAAATGAATATGAAGTGTGAGGAATCATTTAATCTCGTGAGTTTTCAAGTACTGTACTTAATACTTAAAATTGGTATCATGGTTACTGATTTTCTAAAAACATAATATATAACATATGTTTATAGATGTGATGACCAGAAAACATGATCTGTAAAGAGAAGTCATGGTTATTCTCTACTTAAGTAATTTTATTTTAACTTGCAATTAATTTTGATTAAATGCTTCACTTAAATGCTTTTAAAAATAAAACCTTCTTGCACTTTTGAGTTAAAGGGATTGTATAGGAAAACAAATTTACTTTTTAAATTTTTTGAAAGAGTGACATTCTCATAATAAAATACAGCAGGGAGAATTTTTAAAAATGCCTTTATTCTGTTAAGAGATTAAAAGGTCCAAATATAGCTTTTGTCCACATGTCTTAAAAAAAAAAAAAAAATCTAGCTTTTAGCTTTCCCAGAAACAGCAGTTTTAACATAAAAGAAACGTATTTTGTGGAATTTTGGAACAAGTTGATTCTTGTCATGGGCAAAGGCAAAACAGAATCAGAAATTGCTTGCAGTTGATTCTTTATGGGTAAAATACTTCCAGACTTTGGGACCACTGCCAGCCTTAGGATGCTCACATGCAACAGGTCCTCTTTGGGAACATGGCAACTCCTTGGAGTGCCTGCTCTTATCAGCCATCTTAAAGTTTATGAAGGTTCCCATCTTCACTTTTTAAAAACTTTAGCTGTTTTGTGGATACCGTAACATAAATAGTATTTATTTTGTGCTTTAGCTTTCTGGAATCACATTTTCTAGTGAAGATTCCTTTTTTTGAATCACCTAACCATATTTAGATAAAGCAATCTCTTCTCAAAAGTTGCTACATAAAACTCAAATTGTTGATAAGTATTCATAAACATTTTCTACAATTTATTTAAACCTTGTTATAATTTTTCCTTAAAGTAGATAAGGACAGACTTTGGTTTTAATTCTCACACTGCTCCCAATGCATGCAGTTCCTTTTTTTTTTTTTTGGGGATGGAGTCTAGCTCTGTCGCCAGGCTGGAGTGCAGTGGCGTGATCTCGGCTCACTGCAGTCTCCGCCTCCCTGGTTCAAGCGATTCTCCTGCCTCAGCCTCCCGAGTAGCTGAGATTACAGGCACGTGCAACCACACTCAGCTAATTTTTTTTTTCTTTGTATTTTTAGTGGAGACGGGTTTCACCATGTTGGCCAGGATAGTCTCGATCTCCTGACATCGTGGTCTGCCTGCCTCGGCCTCCCAAAGTGATGGGATTTCAGACGTGTAGTAACTTTAGGCAATTCAGTAACTTTTAGGCAATTCGCCATGAACATTCACTGACTCCATCGTGACATCTGTGTGGGAGTTTTAAGGGGCTGGTTTATGAAGTTTGTGAAGGTTCCCACTGTGCCCGGCCACATTTCCTTTTGCAGATGATAGAAATCTAGACAACTGAGTTTTGTCTTACTGGATACATTCGCACCTGCAAAATGTGTAGCCCTGGTCTCCCTCAAGTAATGGAAAATTTATCTCAACCAAGAATTAACAGACTAAGAGCAACTAGTAGGATGTTTCTGTTCAGCAGGAAATACAAGTATAGAAAGGGAGGAAAAATGTTATTTTTTTCTTTGATTCCTGATCTAAAGTGACTTACCTTAAAACAAAAGGGGGATGGAGGTAGGGCTTAAATCTTTGCTTCTGATGAACCCCTTTTGAAAGAGTAATCTAAAAAGTGTGAAGAAAGAAGGAAATGTGTAGATATCCCTCCTCTTTTTAAGCTTGCATTTTGCCATTTTGATATCCATTGTAAAGCAATTTCCCTTGACCTTAAATATTTTCTCCTTTTTAATGGGGGACTGGAGGAAAACACTAAAATCCTGTCAGTTGCAAATTAGAAGAGAGATTTAGAAGAAACAATTTCAGCTCCAACAAATTATGCAATGTAAAGTGTAGGTGGGATAAAAATGACATCACTGCAAACTCTTTTGTTTCCTTAATTATTCCTTTGATGTCTAAGGGGAGTAATGCATGCAGCATAAAGATAGTGTTAAAATTAGTTATTAAGCTGAAATTTTATGCACTACCAAATTTTGTTATAAAATGTATTTTTCTTGGATTATAGTAATGGTTATCACAATATTTTGTTATGTATTTGACAATGTGTAGAGTAATAGCTAACCGCTTAATTAGGTAATAGATAACAACTCATAGCTTACTATGCCAGACATTATGTTCATGCTTTATTTTTTTAATATGTGCCTTTTTGAACTTCAGTAGCTTTTAGGACACAGTGGTTTTTGGTTACGTGGATGAATTGTATGGTGGTGAAGTCTGAGATTTTATTGCACCTATCACCTGAGTAGTGTCCATTGTACCCAACATGTAGTTTTTTATCCCCTACCCACTTCCACCCTCCCCACTTCTGAGTCTCCAAAGTCCTTTTTACCATCCTGTAAGCTTTTGTGTACCCATAGCTTAGTTCCCCCTTTTAAGTGAGAACATACAGTATCTGGTTTTCTGTTCCTGAGTTACTGCAGGTAGAATAATGGCCTTTAGCTCTGTCCAGTTCACTGCAAAATATATTATTTCAGTCTTTTTTATAGCTGAGTAGTATTCCATGGTATATGTATACCACGTTTTCTTTATCCACTCATTGGTTAGTGGGCACTTAGATTGGTTTCATGTCTTTGCAGTTGTGAATTGTGCTATGATAAACATATGCATGCAGTGTCTTTTCGATATAATGACTTCTTTTCCTGTGTGTAGATACCCAGTAGTGAGGTTGTTGGATCAATTGGTAGATCTACTTTTAGTTCTTTAAGAAGGCTTTGTACTGTTTTTCCATAGAGGTTGTACTAATTTACATTCCTACCAGCATTGTATAAGTGTTCCCCTTTCACCACATCCACATTAGCATCTGTTGTTTTTTGACTTTTTAATAATGGCCATTCTGGTAGGGGTAAGGTGGTAGGTATGTCATTGTGGTTTTAATTTGCTTTTCCTGGATGATTAATGATGTGGAACATATTTTAGTATTTTTGTTGGCCATTTGTATATCTTCTTTTAAAAAATATCTATTTATGTCATTTGCCCACTTATTGATGGGGTTGTTTTTCTCACTGATTTGAGTTCCTTGTAGATTCTGGGTATTGGTCCTTTGTTGGATGCATAGTTTGCAAATATTTTCTCCTGTTGTGTAGGTTGCCTGTTTACTCTGATAATTCCTTTTGCTGTGCAGAAACTTCTTAGTTTAATTAGGTCTCATTTCATTTATTTTTGTTTTGGTTACATTTGCTTTTGGGGTCTTAGTCGTAAATTATTTACCTAGGCCAGTGTCCAGAAGAGTTTTTCCTAGGTTTCCTTCTAGAATTTTTATGGCTTCAGGTCTTAGATTTAAGTCTTTGATCCATCTTGAGTTGATTTTTGTATATGATGAGGGATAGGGAATCCAGTTTCATTCTTATACATGTGGTTATCCAATCTTCCCAGCACCACTTACTGAATAGGGTTTCCTTTCCCCAGTGTATGCTTTTGTCTGCTTTGTCAAAGATCAACTGGTTCTAAGAATTTTAGTTTATCTCTAGATTCCGTATTCTGTTCTGTTGATCTGTGTATGATTATACCAGTACCATCCTGATTTGCTAACTGTAGCCTTATAGTATAATCTGAAGTCAGGTAATGTGATGCCTCCAGATTTGTTCTTTTTGCTTAGGATTGCTTACTTGGGTTCTTTTTTGGTTCTGTGTGAATTTTAGGATTCTTTTTTCTAATTCTGTGAAAAAATGATGATGGTATTTTGATAAGAATTGCATTGAATTTGTAGATTGCTTTGGGCATACAATCATTTTCATAATATTCTTCCAATCCATGAGCATGGTATGTTTTTCCATTTGTTGTGTCATCTTAGATTTCTTTCAGCAGTGTATTGTAGTTCTCCTTCTAGAGATCGCTCATCTCCTTGATTAAGCATATTCCTAGGTATTTTATTTTTTGCAGCTATTGTATAAAGGATTGAATTCTTGATTTGATTCTCAGCTTGGTCATTGTTGATATATAACAGTGCCACTGATTTGTGCACTTTGTAACCTGAGACTTTATTTACCAAATTTAGGAGTCAGAGAAATCCTTAGAATTGTCTAGGTATATGATAATATCATCAGCAAACTTAGATAGTTTGACTTCCTGTTTTCCAGTTTGGATGCCCTTTCTTTCTTTTGCCTTATCGCTCTGGCTAGGACTTCCAGTAACTGTATTGAATGGAAGTGGTAAAAGTGGGCGTTGTTGTCCTGTTCCAGTTCTTAGGGGTAATGCTTTCAACTTTTCTCCATTCAGTATAATGTTGGCTGTGGGTTTGTCTGATAATGGCTTTTATTATTTTGAGATATGTTCCTTCTGTGTCTAGTTTGTTGAAGATTTTCTTTTTTTTTTTGTAAATCATAAAAGGATGCTGGCTTTTATTGAATGCTTTTTCTGCATTGATTGAGATGCTCATATTGTTTTTTTTAAAATTCTGTTTATGTGATGTATCTCATTTATTGACTTGTATTTATTAAATTATCCATGCATGCCTGGGATGAAACCCACTTGACTGTGGTGAATTAACTTTTTTTTTTTTCTTCCCCCAAACAGAGTCTTGTTCTGTCGCCCAGGCTGGAGTGCAGTGGTGTGATCTTAGCTCAGTGCAACCACTGCCTCCGGGGTTCAAGAGATTCTCGTGCCTCAGCCTCCCGAGTAGCTGGAATTATAGGCGCATGCCACTATACCTGGGTAATTTTTGTATTTTTAGTAGAGACAGAGTTTTGTCATGTTGGCCAGACTGGTCTCTAATTCCTGACCTCAGGTGATCTGCTCGCTTCGGCCTCCCAAAGGACTGGGAATTACAGGTGTGAGCCACTGTGCCCAGCCATAATTATCTTTTTGATGTATTGTTGGATTCAGTTTGTTAGTATTTCATTGAGGATTTTTGCGTCTATGTTCATCAGAGATATTGGTCTGTAGTTTTCCTTTTTGTTATGTCCTTTTCTAGTTTGGGTTTCAGGGTAGTACTGGGTTAATAGAATGAGTTAGGGTGGATTCCCTCTTTCTCGGTGTTTCAGAATAGTTTCAATAGGATTTGTACCAATTCCTCTTTGAATGATAGAATTTGGCTGTGAATCTGGCCCTAGGCTTTTTTTTTTTCTTTTTTGGCAGTTTTTGTATTGTTGATTCAATGTCACTACTAGTTACTGGTCTGTTCAGGATTTATATTTCTTTCTGATTCAAGCTAGTAGGGTTGTATGTTTCCAGGAATTTGTGCATTTCCTCTAGATTTCCACGTTTGTATGCATAGAGATGTTCATAGTAGTCTTGAATGATCATTTTTATTTTTGTTGTGTCCGTTGTTTCTATTTTCATTTCAAATTGAGTGTATTATTGGTTGATCTAGCTAATGGTTAATTTTTGTTTATCTTTTCAAAGAAATAACCTTTTTTAATCTTTTGCATTGTCTTTTTTATGTCAATTTCACTTAGTTTTACTCTGATCTTTATTGTCTATTTTCTTCTGCCAGTATTTGGTTTAGTTCTTATTTCTCTAGTTCCTTGAGGTGTGACATTAGGTTGTCAATTTGTGATCTTTCAGATTTTTTGATATGAGCATTTAGCTCTGTAAACTTTCCACTTAGCACTGCTTTTGCTGTATCCCAGAGGTTTTGACAACTTGTGTCACTATTATTCATTTCAAAGAATTTTTAAATTTCCATTTTGATTTCAGTGTTAACTCAAAAATTATTCAAGAGAAGATTGTTTATTATCTGTGTATTTGTATAGTTTTGAGGGTTCCTTTTGTAGTTAGTTTTATTCCATTGTGGTCTGAGAAGATACTTGAAGTAATTTTGATTTTTTAAAAATGCATTAAGATTTGTTTGGTGGCCTATCATGTGGTCTATATATCTTGGAGAATGTTCCATGTACTTATTAGAAGAATGTATACTCTGTAGTTATTGGGTAGAATGTTCTGTAAATATCTATTAGGTCCGTATGTTCTAGAGTGTAGTTTAAGTCCATGTCTCCTTGTTGACTTTCTGCCTTGATGACCTGTCTAGTGTTGTCAGTGGAGTGTTGCATTCCCCCACTGTTGTTGTGTTGCTATCTCTTTTCTTAGGTCTAGTAGTAACTTTTATGAATCTGGGAGCTCCAGAGTCAGGTGCATATATATTTAGGATTGTAATATCTTCCTGTTAGAGTGATCCTTTCATCGTTAATGAACTTCTTTGTCTTTTATTTTTACTGTTGTTGCTTTAAAGTCTGATTTGTCTGATACAACAATAGCTACTCCTGTTTGCTTTTGGTTTTTATTTGTGTGGAATATATTTTTCTACCCCTTTACCTTTATAAGAATCCTTACATGTTAGATTAGTCTCTTGAAAACAGCAGGTATTTGGTTTGTGATTTAAAAAAAAAAAAAAAAAAAAAAATTCCACTCTACCAATCTGTATCTTTTAGGTAGTGTGTTTATAGCATTTACATTCAATGTTAATATTGAGAATGTAAGGTACTGTTCCTGTCATCATGTTGATTATTACTTAGATACTTTTATTAATCGTGGTATTTTTTTATAGGCCCTGTGAGTTTTATGCTGTCAAGAGGCTCTATTATGGGGCATGTTGACCCTTTGTTTCAAGATTTAGAACTTCTTTTAGCATGTCTTGTGGGGCTGGTCGGGTAGTAACATTTCCATAGCATTTGCTTGTCTGAAAAAGACTTTATTTTGCCTTCATTTATGACACTTAGTTTTGCTGGATTCAAAATTCTTGGCTCACAGCTATTCTGTTTAGGGAGGCTAAAAATAAGACCCCACTCCCTTTTGGCTTATAAAGTTTCTGCTGAGAAGTCTTCTATTAGTCTGATAGGTTTTCCTATATAGGTTACCTGATGCTTTTGTCTCACTGCGCTTAGAATTCATTTATTTGTGTTGACTTTAGATAGTGTGATGACTATATGCCTTGGTAATGTTCTTTTTGCCATGAATCCCCCAGGAGTTCTTTGAGCTTCTTGTATTTGGATATCTAAATCTCTAGCAAGACCAGGGAAGTTTTCCTTAATTATTCCTTCAAATAAGTTTTCCAACCTTTTTACTTTCTCTTCTCCCTCAGGTATACCAATGGTTCTTAAGTTTGGCCAAATAATCCTGTATTTTCTGGAGGCTTTGTTCATTTCTTTTAATTATTTCTTTCTGGTTGGGTTAATTTGAAAGGCTTGTTTCTGAATTCTGAAATTATTCTACTTTATTTAGTCTGTTAAAAGTTTCCACTGCATTTTGTAGTTCCCTAAATGTGTTTTTCATTTCCAGAAGTCCTGATTGGCTTTCTTGAAAATAGCTGTCTCTTTACAAAATTTGTCATTCTCATCGTAAGTGGTTTTAAAATTTTCTGTATGTTGGTTTTTGCCTTTCTCTTTTATCTCCTTGTGTAGCTAATAACCTTTTGAATTCTTTATCTAGTATTTCAAAGATTTTATCTTGTTTTGGAGCCATTGCTGAAGAGCTAGTGTGATCTTTTGGTGCCATTATAGAACCCTGTTTTGTTGCCAGAATTATTTTTCTGGTTCCTTTTCATTTGGGTAGACTAATTTTTCTTGAATTTATTTTTGTTTCAGTTGTTTGTTTTTGTGGGTTTTCTTTCCCTTGAGAATGTGTCTTTAATGTTTATTGCAGCCTGACTTGGCTCTTGGTTCTTTCAGGGATGAAGACACTGTATGAGTTATTTGGTTATAGAGAGTCTTTGTATGATGGCTTTCTCAGGTGGTTGTATTAGCAATGTGCTTGGTGTGTGAGCAGGTTGATTGCTGTGGGATTGAAATGGCAGAGGTCTCTTGAAGCTTATCTCATTCCCTAGTGGTGTACAGTTTTTAATTAATTTATTTTCCGCAGTATTTTATTTACTCAGTTGAACAGTTCAGACTTCAGGCCAGTAGGGGAGGTATCCATGGCTAAAAACCGGTCATGGCCAAAACGGGTGGGTAAACGTAATATCCAGTGGTGATGGGTAAATGTAATATCCAGTGGTGAGCAGAGGTCCCAGCCTTGATGGAGGTGGCCAGGGGAGCTCTTGGTGAAACTGTTGAAATCTTTTCAAGGGGAAGGGAGGGAGCCAACTCTGCTTCCCTGAGACACCAGCAGGAATGTAACTTCCCAGTTACATTCCTGACCCAGTGTTCAGCTGTTCAGATCAGACAGACACCTCTTTTCATCTGCAGGCGTGTTGCTGTTCCAAGTAGAGAGGAATTGTGACTTTATACCTTGTGCAAGCCTGAACCTGGAGGGCACTCCTCCTGTGGGGATGCAGTCACCCTGAAGTGTTCCAGAAGGGCCGTCTACAGGTGTATGTATCCATGCTGAGCTCCCATGGGAGAAGCCCCTGCTGTGTCTTCAGTAGTAGCTGAGGGGGAGAAGAAGCACTCCCTTCTCCAAGGTCCTTCACAAGCACCAGGGCTTCCTGGCTATTGGGGTAGAGCTGCAGACTTTCCCTGCTGAGCCCAGCACTGCGCCTATGCCTCTGCTGAGAGAAACTTCCCACAAGTGGAAAGTTCAGGGACTCAAGGCCTGTGTCTGGATTATTTTGTCCCATGTGATGTTCCCTTCCCCTAGAAGTAGGAGTCCCTGAGGATCAGACCACTATGAATGCTGCTGCTCCTCTAGGTCTAGCTACCCAGTGGATACACCAGGCTGGTGCTAGGGAATGTCTGCAAGGGATCCAGTGATGTGACCGGTCCTCAAGTCTCCCAGCAGCAGGTACCAGCACCAGTGCTGATAGAGGTGGCAGGGGAGTGACATAGACTCTGAGATTCCTTGGTTATAAATAGCCTTAGCATGTTGGCTTTCTAAAATGCCAGATTGTGTAGTAATGAACTGGTTATGTGGACAGAGTCAGGGCGTGTTGGTTAGCTAGGGTGATCAAGGCCATGGTGATAGGTGAGGTTACACACACATTTTTCACTTCCTGGATGCTGTGTTCTTCTACCTGGCGATGCTGTAATGTATTGGCTATGTTGGTTGATCTTAGAGTGCAAAAGAGTGCCAGCTGTGGTGGTGGTGGTGGTGGTGGTGGGATTTGTGTTTGCTATATGTTACCCAGGGGAGATACTCTGGTGTCTCAGGCGATGAGCAGTGCCATAAGGCTTCCAAAAGTTTCTGTCCTTTGTGTTAAGCTACCAGGGTGGGTGGAGGGGCAATGCCCGGTAGGGACTGGTTAAGGCAGGACTGCACTCTGGTTTTTCGTGTGCAGTTGCAAGCAGTAGCCCCAGTGGGGATCAGGGGTTAGTTCCCTGGCCACTGGGGTAATGGTCCAGGGAGGAGTGCAGCTGCCTCTGCTGTACAGAAGAATCTGCCTGGGGAGTGGGGAATAGCAGACGGCAGTAATTCCCACCAGCTCCCACGCACTTGGCAAGGCAGGTCTCTCGTAGGCAGTGTTCCACTAGCAGCAGCTAGCTAAGTTCCAGGCAATCTGTGCTCAGAACTCAAAAATGCCTCAGGCCATAAACCTTCTTTGAGGAGAGAGAAACCAGGGCTTTCAGGCTATGCCCCTCTTGGTCTGCCCCTGAAGCAGGGGTGCCCAGCTCCTGTGCTCATGACTGCAGCACACTTCCCACTCACCCCTTGGTTCTGGCTAAAGGGGTTCATCCCCACTTGAGATTATATCGCAGATCTCATTAGGAGCTTCTCTCAACCTGTGACTGCTATTTGAGTTGTCTGACCGACTTCTGCAAGGTCCCCTGTGAAGTGGGATCAGGAATGGCTTCCCTCTGTCCCCGCTGGAGTCTGGGAATGCATGTAAAGTCTGTCCTGATGCCACTCCTTCTCATATATTCCCCACTGCTCAGTAAACCAGCTCCAGCACTGGGTAGGGCTAAGGGCAAAGGCCCTCCCCTGTGGTCTGGATTGCTGAGTTCCCCAGTGTGAGGTGTCATGGTGGCCATCTCTTCTTCTCGCATACCCTGGGGACTTATAGTTTTCCACCAGGCTCACAGTATAGGCTGCAGCTCTCTGCTTTTGTCAGAGGGTCTGTAGTTTCTTTCAGTTTTCCTGTTAAGTTCCTCTGTTGCTTCTTAGAAAAAAGTTCACAGCATGAATCAACACACACTATTTTGTCTTTTCAAGTGATAGAGGCCTGCAAACAATCCACCATCTTGGAAAAATTGTATATTCATATCCTCCACTGATCCTTACAACTTTGAGAGTTAGGTACTATAATTCCCATTTTACAGTGGGGAAATTGAGGCAAAAAAAATCAAGTACCTATTCAGAATTACAGAACTGGTGATGGAGCTAGGATTCATCTCCAGGAAGTGTGATTCTGGACCCTACAGTCTTCATGGCTGTCCTGTAAGCCCCCATGCGCAGGCTCTGGGAGAGGCTTCAATGGTAATGATGAGGGACAGGTCAAATAAGTTAATCAGGTGATTTAAAAAAAAATTGTTGTAGGTTTTAGAGTGATGCAGTTTCACTTGGTGTTTACCAGATAAAAACCTGGGTAATAAGTTGTGTTGCAAAATTATACTTTTGAGTAGGATCTGAAAAATGAAAAAGTAGATTAAAGAGTGGTTAGTGCTAGACAAAAAGATGACCCTTAGAGTTATTTTATAGATTTAATTTTTAAAATTAGGGAATATGATGCTTCAGAAAATTTAGAAAATACAGAAAAAAATCTTTCAATTTTAATGCTATATTTTTATAATTTACTATTTCTATACATATTTTCATATACAGTATACATGTTTTTGTTTCTTTTTTACAGAGAAAAACACTCAAGTATGTTTGCATTAGAAAAATTTAAACAATTCAGAAATACAAAAACTGAGAGTCTGTTCACATCTGCCTTTCTTTCCTGATCCCACTCTACTTCTTAAAGGGCATCAATAATAACAATTTTGTTGGCCAGGCACAGTGGCTCATGCCTGTAATCCCAGCACTTTGGGAGGCCAAGGTGGGCCTCCTGGCCAGGCTGGTCATGAACTCCTGATCACTTGAGGTCAGGAGTTAGAGACTAACCTGGCCAACATGGGAACACCATCTGTACTAAAAATACAAAAATTAGCTGGGCATAGCAGTGTGCACCTGTAATCTCAGCTACTCAGGAGGCTGAGCCTGGAGAATCACTTGAACCCAGGAAGTGGAGGTTGCAGTGAGCTGAGATCACGCCACTGCACTCCAGCCTTGACAACAGAGTTGAGTGAGGCTCTGTCTCAAAATAACAATAGTAATAACAATAGTTGTGTTAATGCAGTTACATACATTCGTGCACATACTTTTTAAATAGCACGGTTTCTCCATGTGATCATGTATCCTGGGGTTCTTATTGTACTCTTCCCTGTTGTTATGTCATCTTCATATTGCATACCTGAATGACTGAATAATGTTAAATTGGGTAGATATACCATGATTTATTCAGTCTATCTGTGGATGTTAGGGGTGTTTTTAGTTTTTCCTTCTTTTATCCTCGGAGCAACTTATTGTCCATAGATTTCAACATGCTTTAGATCATTTTCTTTCCTTGGGATAGATTCCTAGATGTGGGTTACTTGAAGAGACTCTTAAGCATTTTGTGATTTGAGAGGTACTATCAAAGCTGTAGACAAAAAGTTGTTCCAGTTGGCAAAGTCATGGATATATGCCCCAGTATTTCCAAACCTGGGAAAGGCTTACAAATGGATTAGATATGAAGCAGGCACAGTGCACACACTTCATTTGTTTTATGGAATAATATATAGTCTATGAAATTCCTATTGTGTAAATTGAGGCCTGCATTCCTCTTACCACCTCCACCTCTGCTACTTTCTGCTCTAGAAACTACTTAAATGAAAAGAGAAAAGCTAGTTGACTAGCATGTTGATTTTATGCCCAAAGCAAATACAGACCGACGGACTCATCCTAAAAATATTTAGCAGGGGAAAAAAAAAGAGAAAATTTTTTTTTAGTGAGTAGCCCACATTATGATACTTTGTCACCTTAATCTTGAACTAAAAGACCTACCGTTTCATTAAATGTTTGCTTTATAACATTGACTCTATGCCAAAAGCCCTAAAAGTATGGTATGTAGTGAATTCAGCTGACTTTTTGCTTTGTGACATTTACTCAGAATTGAGTTATAGATGCCTTGAAAAGTTAATTAATGCTTTTGGTCATGGCTAACTTCTGAATTTGTTTTGCTGTTTTTGTATCTTATTATGAATGCCTGCTGATAGCAATTTATACCAGTATGTGTCATATATAATATTACTTTATAAATTTTATTAGATTTAATGAAAGGGTCATTTATTCATCATGCCTTATGAAAACAAGGACAGCTGCAAAGTCAATATAGTATTTTAGGATGTATAACTGATACAGGAAAATATTTAGTCCAGCTTTCTAATTTTGTAAATGAGAAGTGTTTGAGGACTCACAGTAGCTTTTGAGAGCCTATGATAAACTGTGGTTCTTGTCTTCCATGTAAAACCCTTAAGTCAAAATTTTGTATGTGATCCGCTAGTTTGTGGGTCGCTGTGCAGTTTAAGAAGCTCTGCTGTGGCTTGTTTTACTCTGTTCTGTTTAGTTGGAGGAAATGCTTACTTTCAGCCTTATTGTCATTGATTTCTCTAGAGAGAAAAGGCTAGGCTTAACTATGTGCATCTAATTGAATCTAAGTTAAAAATTGCTTGTTGGAGAAAAATAGTGCTGTAGTCCATACAAGCATACTTTGAAGATATGGCAGGTTTGGTTCCACAGCACTGCAATGATGTTAATGACACAATAAAGTGAATTAAAATAAAATGAATTTTGTAATAAAGTACATCACACAAAATGTTTGACTTCCTAGCACAGATAAGTTATGTTGAGCTATACTGTAGCCTGTTAAGTGTGCAGTAGCATTATGTCAAACAATGTACCTACCTTAATTTAAAAAGGTTTACTGCAGGCCGGGCACTGTGGCTCATGCCTGTAATCCCAACACTTTGGGAGGCCAAGGCAGGCGGATCACCTGAGGTCAGGAGTTTGAGACCAGCCTGGCCAATATGGTGAAACCCCGTCTCTACTAAAAATACAAAAAAATTAGCTAGGCATAGTGGCAGGTGCCTTTAATCCCAGCTACTTGGGAGGCTGAGGCACAAGAATTGCTTATACCCAGGAGGCGGAGGTTGCAGTGAACTGAGACTGCGCCATTGCACTCCAGTCTAGGCAACAAGAGTGAAACTTTGTCAAAAAAAAAAAAAAAATCCACAAAACTAACGATCATCTAAGCCTTCAAGTCATAATCTTTTTGCTGGTATAGGGTCTTGCCTTGATGTTGGTGGCTGCTGATTGATCAGGGTGGTGGTTGCTGAAGGTGGGGGTGGCTATGGCGGTTTCTTAAAATAACACAAGAATGAAGTTTACCTCGTCCTTTCATGGAAGATTTCTGTGTATGTGTGATATGCTATTTGATAGCATTTTAGCCACAGTAGAACTTCTTTCAAAATTTTGTCAATCCTCCCAAGTCCTGCTGCTGCTTTGTCAACTAAGTTTATGGAATCTTGTAAATCCTTTGTTGTCATTTCAACAATGTTCATGGCATCTACACCAGGAGTAGATTCGACCTCAAGAAACCACTTTCTTTGCTCATCCATTAGAAGCGACTCCTCTATTCTGTTGAAGTTTTATCATGAGATTGCAGTAATTCAATCATATATTTAGGCTCCACTTCTAATTCTAGTTCTCTTGCTAATTCCACCATATCTACAATGACTTCTTTTGCTGAAGTATTAAACCCCTCAGTCATTCATGAGGGTTGGTGTCAACTTCTTCCAAACTCCTGTTGATGTTAATATGTCATTGACCCCTTCCCATGAATCATAAATGTTCTTCATGGTATCTAGAATGGTTTCCAGAAGGTTTTCCATTTACTTAGCCTGAATCCATCAGAGGAATCACTATGGCAAGTACAGCCTTACAAAATGTCTTTCTTACATCAGACTTGAAGGTTGAAATGACTTCTTGATCCGGGAGCTGCAGAATGGATGTTGAGCTAGCAGGCATGAAAACAACATGGATCTTGCTGTACATCTGCATTAGAGCTCTTAGATAACCAGGTGCAGTGTCAAAGAGCAGTAATATTTTTCCAGTAGGTCTCAACAGTGTGCTTAAAATATTCAGTAAACCATGCTGCAAATAGATGCAGTGTAATCCAGACTTTGTTGTTCCATTTGTAGAGCTCAGGCAGAGTAGATTTACTATAATTCTTAAAGGCCTTAGGATTTCGGGAATGGTAAATGAGCATTGGCTTCTTTTACTCTATTTGATAGCATTTTAGCCACAGTAGAACTTCTTTCAAAATTTGTCAATCCTCCCGAGTCCTGCTGCTGCTTTATCAACTAAGTTTTTGGAATATTCTAAATCCTTTGTTGTCATTTCAAGAATAGAGTATATACTCTATTACTAGGTATATACCCAAAGGATTATAAATCATTCTACTATAAAAACACATGCACACCTGTGCTTATTGCAGCACTATTCACAATAACAAAGACTTGGAAGCAATCCAAATGCTTATCAGTGATAGACTGGATAAAGAAAATGCACATATGGAATACTATACATCCATAAAAAAGAATGAGTTCATGTCCTTTACAAGGACATGGATGAAGCTGGAAACCATCATTCTCAGCAAACTAACACAGGAACAGAAAACTAAACACCACATGTTCTCACTTGTAAGTGGGAGTTGAACAATAAGAACACATGGACACAGGGAGGGGAACATCACACACCAGGGCCTGTCAGGGGTTGGGGGGCTAGGGGAGGGATAGCATTAGGAGAAATACCTAATGTAGACGATGGGTTGATGGGTGCAGCAAACCACTATTTGATGTGTATACCCATGTAACAAACCTGCACATCCTGTACGTGTATCCCAGAACTTAAAGTATAATAAAAAAAATTGGTTGTTTAATGTATCCACCTCCATCGGTTGTCTTAGCTGGATCTTCTGGATAACTTGCTGCAGCTTTTTCATCAGTACTTGCTGTTTCACCTCACACTTTTATGTCATAGCAAGGGCTTCTTTCCTTAAGCCTCATGAACCAACCTGTGCTAGCTTCCACCGTTTCTTCTGTGTCCTCAGCAGGTAAGAGCTTTGTCACCTCTCTCAGCCTTCATAGAATTGAACAGAATTAGGACCTTGCTCTGAATTAGGCTTTGGCTTAAAAGAAGGTTGTAGCTGGATTGACCTTTTCTTCCAACCAAACGTTCTCCATATCAGCAGTATGCCTTTTAATTCGTGTGATAACTAAAGTATCACTTTTAATTTCCAAGAGCTTTTCCTTTGCATTCATAACTCAACTGTTTGGGGGAAGAAGCCTAGCTTTTGACCTATCTCGGCTTTTGGTATGTTTTCTTTACTGAGCTTGGTCATTTCTAGCTTCTGATTTAAAGTGACAGATTGACTCTTCCTTTCAGTTGAACACTTAGAGGCCATTGTAGTGTTATTAGTTGGCCTAATTTCAGTATTGTTGTAACATCTCAGGAAATAGGGAGGCCCAAGGAGAGGGAGAGAGATGAGGGAGCAGCTGGTTGGTGGAAAAATCAGAACACAAACATTTATAGGATAGATTTGCTGTCTTCCATGAGTGCAGTTTCTGGCACCCCAAAATGTTTACAGTAGTAACATCAAAAAATATCACTGATCACAGATGACTGTAATGGCTATAATAATAATAAAGCAGTCTGAAATATTGTGAAAATTACCAAAATATGACAGACATGAAGCGAGCACAGGCCGTTGGAAAAATGGTGCCAATGGACTTGCTTCATACAGCGTTGCCAGGAAACTTCCATTCGTAAAAAGCTCAGTGTCTGTGAAGTGCAGTAAAGTGAAATACAGAGATATCCCTGTGTTTGCCTTTCCAGTGACCCTCTGCAGTTTTTCAGATTTAAAAATTAACCTTGGACTGGGTGTGGTGGCTCACGCCTGTAATCCCAGCACTTTGGGAGGCCAGGGCAGGAAGATTGCTTGAGCCCAGGTGTTCAAGACCAGCTTGGGTAATTAGTGAGACTTCATCTCTACAAAAAATTAAAAAGTAGCCAGGTGTGGTAGCACATGCTTGTAGTCCCAGCTACTCAAGTGGCTGAGGTGGGAGGATTGTTTGAGCCTGGGAAGCAGAAGTTGCAGTGAGCCAACATCACAACTGCACTCCAACCTGTCTCAAACACACACACACACACACACACACACACACACACAAATTAACCTCATACTTTTGTTTTTAAATAAAGAAGAGCACCACACTTGAAAGAGCAAGACAAACTTTCATGAATATTCTCACTGTGTATTTTTAGGACATTTAATTGTAGTGTGGTGCAGCTGCCAGACTCTCAGCACAGTGTTGGAAAGCTCTGTAGTCATTAGACATTCGCCTCCACAGAAGTTTAATTTTCTGAGCCTGAGGACTGTTAGCGATGAAGCAACGCCCACCCAGAAGGAGCGTTTCACTTTTCTTTATGCATTTCAGCCTCTTAAGACTTTCAAGAAGATTTTATTTAAAATTTTCTTTTTTTGTTTTGTAGTGGTTTATGGCAGGCTTCTCATAATGTGAACATAAAGACATTTGATTATATTTGAAAATATTGTTCTTTTAGTTTGCCCACATTCTAAGTCATTAAGATGCCATTTTAAGTATGAGTTATGGAAGATATTTAAGTATCTGTGCATCAGTGCATACTGAGGCTGACATTAGTTACATAGTTGCATTTTTGAATGATTAAGTTTGTTAGAGACCTAGTCTTTTACATTGTATATTTTTGTGGCAAAATATGGCTGACACATGCCATTTTGAAATTGCAAATTGAAAATTTTTTCTTTTTACAAAACCAAAAGTTGGGTAAATGAAAACTTATAAAAGCCCACTTAAGTACTCAATCCAAATTTTAACATCTTATATGCCTCTCAGCTTAATACAGTAGCTCAAATTTTACATGTAGACAGAAGATGAACGCTTAAAAGTTTTTCTGGAAGTGAAAAGTGATTTTCACTTCCAGAGCATTCCCACCTAGGCAGTACCAATCAAAGTCTTTTAAGACTTGAAAAATATGTTCAGTATGATTTGTGCCCCCAAGGAGCTGGTTACATGCATTGGAGTCTAGAAAATACAAATTAAAATTTGATTTAAATATATTCATTTCCCTCTGACACACCGTCCCATTATGAGACAAGTTTCACATGTGTACAGTGACAAATGCCATTAGAGATGAGAAAGTAAAGACACCAATGTTTAGTGGCAGTATTGTTTCAGACTATGCATGTTGTCATGTCATTCTCAAGATCATCCTGTGGTAGGTATATGGTTGTATTCCCACATAAGGAATGCCACAGAGACATTCAGAGAACTTTTGTCCTTTGGTTTTGATTTGTCATATTGGATATAACCAAGATGCATTTATCTTATGAATCTCTGGACATTTTTTTATTTGCCCTCAAGGCTCATTTCCAAGATTCAAAAATCAGTTTTACTACTCTACAATTATTCCTCATTATTTTCCAGAATATGTTGTATAGTATAATTATTTATTCAATAGACTTGGCTCTGACTAGCTTCTTAAACTTTTTCCAAAACTTTTGTTGTATTCACCCTCAAGTGATGAAGAGTGACAACCATCAATGATATTCAAAGAATATGATATAGAAGTAAAACATTTCCAAAGTTTTATATACCGTTTTGGGCCAATGTTTGGTAAGTGGGAAAACGGAATTCAAAATTGTCTGCACTATGTTTATAACTATCTAAAAATGACTATCTAAAAATAGTTATGCCTGTGTGGCTGGGTGTGGTGGCTCACGCTTGTAGTCCCAGCACTCTGGGAGGCTGAGGTGGGTGGATCACTTGAAGTCAGGAGTTCAAGACCAGCCTGGCCAACATGGTGAAACCCCATCTCTACTAAACATACAAAAAATTAGCTGGGCGTGGTGGCACACACCTGTAATCCCAGCTACTCGGGAGGCTGAAGCAGAAGAATCACTTGAACCCGGGAGGCGGAGGTTGCAGTAAGCTGAGATCGAGCCACTACACTTCAGCCTGGGCAACAGAGTGAAACTTTGTCTCAAAACCCCCCCAAAAAAACAAAAACAAAAACAAAAAACCCACAATAAAAATAGCTATGCATGTAGACAATACTATAAAATAATATAAAAAGAAAATAATTTGTCTTAGTGATAGGATTGTTAATGACTTTTCTGAAAATTTCCCTTATTGTTACAGTTATGCAATAAATTAAAGTTAGTATTTTAGGCAGTCTCAACATGTTTGGATACTATGAAAGGGGACTCACAGGGAGGAGTCAACTGATCTTCAGACCTTTGAATTTTGCCAGTTGCCCCTCTAAGAAGCCATTCTTACAGGGTGTGTGAGCAGTAGGCTAAGATGAGACAGAAAATGTTTTATGGCTAATGAAGAATTCATTCATTCAGCTATTATTTTGTGCCTATTCTATGATAGGCACTTTACGAGATACTTGAGGAACAAAGATATGTAAGACAAGGTCTCTGTATTTTGAGGAACTTTCATTGTAGTAGAAAAGACAAATGCAAGAACTAATAATAATTTTAAGTCAGTGTGAGTCTATTAATAGTTAGCAGTGATGCAAGGGACTGTGGTCAAAGAAGGGAAGCTAACTCTTAACAGAGGCATCAAAAATGCTTCACAGAGGAGGTGACAGATTTGTTAAGGGCATTCCAGGTCATGAAGTAATAGGTTTTAATTTGGTGCTTTAATTTGGAAGAATATCTCAGGTGATGGTAATATGTATTTTAGATCTTTTTTTAGGTCTTTACAATTTTTAAAAAATATATTTTGGCTTTTATTTTGAAATAACTTTAGACTTACAAAAACTGCACAGATTGTACATAGAGATTCTATATGTCCTCCATCCAGCCTCCCCTAATGTTAATATCTTCTGTAAACATAGTGTAGTTATTTAAAACAGGAAATCAACAGAGATGGTGCTATTAGCTAATCTACAGACCTTATTTGGATTTTGCCAGTTGTCTCATAAATGTCTTTGTTTTAGTACAGCATCCAATCCAGGATCCCACATGGATTTACTTGTCGTATCTCCTTAATATCCTCTAATTTGTAATAGTTCCTTCGTCTGTCTTTGTCTCTCATGATCTTTTTGCAGAGTTCTGGCTACTTTGTACAGTTTGCTTCAATTTTGGGTTCTCTGGTATTCCCCTGTGAATACATTGTGGTTGTGCATTTATGGCAAGAATACTAAGGAAGTTATATTGTGTCTTCTCAATGAATCATAACAGAAGATATATGATCTCAATAAATCTCATTACTGGTGAAGTTAGTGTTGGTCACTTGGTTAAGCAAGTGCCTTCTAGGTTTCTCCACCTGTAAACTTATATCTTTTTATAGAAATGAATATCTTGGAGGGAAATACTTTGAGAGTGTGCAAATATCTTGTTTCTCATCATACTTTCACCCATTGATGTTGGCATCCACTCATGGTTCTTGCCCACACCAGTTATTACCGTGGTGTTTGCCAAATAGTAGTTTTATATTTCTACATTTCCTTCTATATTAACTTGATAAGGAAGAGCTATCCCATCTCTCCTATTTACTTATTTATTCAATTATTTATGTCAGTATGGATGAAAGAATCTTTATTTTATTCTATGGGTTATAATTCCTCGCTGTCATTTTAGTGGCTCAGATATGGTCAATGGGATCATCTTCAAATTGGAGTCTGTGTCCTTTGACATATTTAAGGATATATGGGGAGTAAGGATGACAGGGAGCCTTTTCACGTTCATGATTAGACCTTATGACCAACAAAAATACAGTAGCAATTCTGTATCTCAGTGACTGCTCAAGGTTTGCTCTTCTCAGGTTTCTCTAATGCTGCACCTTCTCTGTGTGTGTCTACAGACTCCTGATTTTGATTCTTTGCACACATCTCCAGGTTTCCATGCCACTCTTTGTCTCTTTCAGCATGTTTGGCATTAAGCTCCTAGACACGAAGATATGTCTGATGGAGTTGATTGGTTATTGCCCAGTATAAGAGCATCATTATAGACCATTAGCATCCACATTCTTGCCTATAGCTGGCTGCTTTTAGGTGAACACCCATGCTTTAAACAGTTGTTGTGGTTTGAGTCATATGGCACTGCAACCTAAGTGCAATGAACTTGGCTCATAAGGGGCTGTGGGTATTGCAGGCATCTAGAGGTTCGATGACTGCCTGATTCCGTGATTCTCAACTGGAGACAGTTTTGTCCATGAGGAGACATTTGGAAATTTCTGGAGACATTTTTGGATATGACTGGCATAGGGTGGGGTATGCTATTGGCATCTAATGGGTAGAGGCCAGGGATGCTGCCACATATTCTACAGTGCATAGGACAGGCCTCCACAACAAACAATTGCCAGCTTTACTGGGCCCAAAGCATCAGTAGTGCTGAGGTTGGGAAACCATGACTTAATTTGACGGCTATAAAGAGGAAAGATATGGGAGTATTAAGGGAAAAGCAAGTGGTTTTGAAATGGCCAGGGTGAGGAGTATAGGTTTGTGTGTGTAATAGAATGTGGGTGTGTGAAATCAAATAGGTAGACAAGGACAAGATTGTGTAGCGCATACGATGTATTTCCAAGGGATTTGGACCTCATCCACTGGGCTGTGAGTTACCCTTGAGAAATTATAAGAGGATTAGTTTGCATTTTAGAAAGTTACTCATGAAATGAGTTTACAGAGATGATCAAATCCTGAAAGACTGAATGTCCCCAAATGTGGGAAGCTGTTTTAGACAATATTATTTCAAACTTGTAACATATTTTACAGTTTCCTAAATGCTTATGGGAAGTAACTCCTACACTGTATTCCAGATAGGAAGCAGACATTACTAAAGAAATGCCACTGGCTTCAGAGGGTAAAAATTTGGTTTTGGCAGGAAATGAGAAAGATAAAATGGGTCAGGGTAGTGGAGTCTCTTAAGTCCATGGTCAGAGAGTATATTATTTGGTTGGAGAATTTACGAAATCTTCATAAGGATTGGAAAGAAGTGGGATTTTATTTCTAATTGTAGGGGTTAAAAAGAGCATGAACTTTCCCTGTGCTTTTTAAAATCAAACTATTTGAGATGTTTGTGGCAGAACAGGTATCAGGACTCTTATTCAGAAGTAATGCTGGCTTTGTGGGTAAACACTACCTTTTAATGTGTGCTACTGAACTTGTGAACATTTTTCACTAGCATATACCTGACATAACTATTCATGAGCTGTGACTGAAGCACAATTATATTTTGGAAAACCTGCTATTGCAGTATGAAAAGTACTGCAGTGTTTTACCCCCAACAACACATTTTATTTATGAACGACTTAAAACGTAGAAACTATGACAACAAAAAATCTGCATACACACATGCTTTTTGATAACAAAAGAAAAAAATACTTTTCCTTAAAATTGTTTGAGTGTCATAGAAAATAAATGGTCCAGTCTTCATGAGAGTAGTCATGATACAGTTTATTGACATAAGTGTAAATGTTCCTATGCTTTGGCTAATCATATGTGTTATCAAAATGATTATTTAAAATAATTTATTAAAATAATTTTAGTGACCAGGCGCCGTGGCTTACGCCTATAATCCCAGCAGTTTGGGAGGCTGAGGTGGGTAGATCATGAGGTCAAGAGATCAAGATCATCCTGGCCAACATGGTGAAACTCTGTTTCTACTAAAAATATAAAAATTAGCTGGGCATGGTGGTGGGTGCCTGTAGTCCCAGCTACTTGGGAGGCTGAGGCAGGAGAATCGCTTGAACCCAGGAGGTGGAGGTTGTGGTGAGCCGAGATTGCGCCACTGCACTTCAGCCTGGTGACAGAGCAAGACTCCATCTCAAAAATAATAATTTAAATAATTAAATTATTATAATTTAAAATATTATATTAAAATGATCTGTTGAAGAACTAGACATCCTTTAGTTTCTAAAATCAGAAGTGTTTCTTCCCAAAATAAAATATTTATTAACTCTAGAAAAAGAAATTTTTTGAAGATGTGCCTAATCTCCATTAATGATTTGGCTTTTCATGCAGTTGTGTTTGCAGTTTGTGTGCTAATATATTTAGGCTAATTTGGTGACATTATATTCTATGATGGTTCCTGGTTAATGGCTTATTCAAGCTATATTTAGAGCAATTTAGCACTGATACTGTATAGGAAAATGAGAGAATGGGATTAAATTTGTGGATGTTTTGCAAGGGAGTTTTTAGTAGGATAATTTCTTTGAGCAAGCATCCAGTCTATTTGATGAATCTGGAATGCTGTGGAGCTCAGAAGTCCTTAATATGTGTATTCACTGAGAGCCCCCTCACCTTCCCAGCTCATTCAGAGTGCAGATGAAGTGAGGTCCCTGCTCTTCAGGCATCAAACTCTATTTGATGAGGAAATCTAAAACACATGATGGGAGAAGTGACAAAGGGCTGGTAGATACTACTAGCCAGTTAGAAGACAGAAGTGTGAGCCAGAAGAGTTTTGGGAAGTGTTCATGAAGAAATAGAATGCAAATAGGGCTAGAGCTGAGGAGACTGAAGTAGAGAGACTGTTCCCAGCCACACCCGTACCGACACACGTGCACACGAACACACATGTACATACAGCAGTAGCCGCAGCAGAAAAGCAAGAACAAAGATGGTTGGCAGTACTAAGGGAAATGAGAATAATGTGAGGACATAGTATGAAAGAAGCTGGGAGAAATTCGGAGATGGGGAGTTAAGTTTAAACAGGGGGCTATGTGAAGACAATATCAGCTTTTGACAAAACTGATATAATGAAAACTGCTTTGGGGTCATTCTGCCAGCTGGACTGAGGCTAAAAGAGAAGGAAGACGCCCGGCATAACCAGTCAGGAGACATGCTCACTCTAGACATGATCTAGACTAGCGTGGTGGAGGCAGGATAGAGGCAGAGGATGTGGAGCAGAGAATCCAGACTGAAAGCAAGATCTCTAACCTTGGACCACCAAAACGGGAGATCCCTGACAGCAATACAGAATTTTTAAAAAGCGTCTTTGTTGCTGGCTACAGGTCCCAGCACAGAAACTCTTAATAAGTCCTGGTTTCCTAAGGGGCCACTAAATGTTGAACAAATGGAAATATCAAGGACCTAAAGTATGCTGCTACAATAATTTGATCACTTTGTTTTATTTAGAGACAGAGTCTTGCTTGGTTGCCCAGGCTAGAGTGTAGTGGTGTGATCGTAGCTCAATGCAGCGTCAAACTTCTGGACTCAAGCCATCCTCCTACCTCAGCCTCCCAAGTAGCTTGGATTACAGACATGCATCACTGTGCCTGGCTTCATTTGATCATTTTATTAAGAGCACATGGCAGCTCATCATTGGATTAAGGCAGAAAAAAAGCCTAGTACATTTTCTTCTAGGAGCAAATTAAACAAATGTACTTTTAGAAATACATACTTCACTTTAACATTGACCTAATAGAAATGTTTTTGTTGAATGACATGTCACAAATTGCTTGTGTGGGAGGTTTTTAAAAAAAGTAGATGTTCTTTGTGTGAAGAAAAACTATTGTTTTTACCTAAGTACAATGTAAACCTACTTTATATAGCAAATCTTCCTTTGTTGTTAGGCTGATATGACCCAAGAAAATGTGACAAAGAACTACATTGTGACTGGAGCAAATTTTATGGAATATGTGGAACCTATGAATATATCTTATAAAAACAATTGAGGTCCCCTCTTGATGTTGAATTGGTTGTCTTATTTGAGCCTGGGACAATCCTGTGTGTTACTGGAGAGACTGGGTCCCAGAGTCACTGTTCCTTGTCAAAAGCTCTTTTTATTAGAGGTTGAAATGCTGTAGGAGTCCTAGGGAGACATTCCCAGACACTGTTCCCTTCCTTGTTGCCCCTTGGCAGGTCCCTGTGTTCCTGCCCTGGGTAATGTGTGCTGCCCCTTCCTGACTCATCCTCAGCAGAAGTGAGCCTCCCTTTCTTGACACTAACCCCTTTTGTAACAGTGTAGGGGTCCTGTGGGCAGAACTGGTTATGTAATTTGTGGGACGCAGTGTAAAATGGAAATGCAGACCCCTTGTTCAGAAATTACTAAGACATTCAAGACAGCAACAATATGTTAAACCAAGCCTTGGGCCCTATAAGACTGTACAATTTGCACATCCATGAAGGCAGCCCTGTGTGTGAGGATAAGCTGTGGTATCCTTGTGCTCTCTCAAGGTCTTGTGAGGCATAGAAGGGCTGCCTTGCCTTTCGCTTAGATGGAAGAAAGGGCATTCAAGCTGACTGCTGCTTCTCCCTCCTCTTCACATACTCCTGCCAACCATCTAGTGTTAAGAAGAGGGCAGCTCCTTCCACTCCCTTCTGCACACAGGTGGTTTCGTTAATGGGAGCATCAGTCTCAGAGGAATAGTTGACTTCTCCTAGCATTCAAGTGCTGGATTGTATGCCACAAAATACAAGAGGAAATTTAAAATTCAGTGGGTAATGTGGACTGTGAATCAAGGTATGCTGGTGGGACTGACCCCTGTGCAGAATGCAGTGTAGAGAGGTTTCGTTTTAGAGAGCAAAAGATTAGAGAGCATTCAATGCCAGGGATGGGGCAGTTGATTCTTACTATTCATGGTTGTTGTGTTCTATGTGTAAACACTGAATTAACAAATACTAAGCCGTTGCTCCTAGAAGAAATACAGGGTTCAGTTCTTAAGAGCCTTTGGTTCACAACTTTTTTTTAAAGATGGGGTTTTGCTCTGTCAACCAGGCTGGGGTGCAGTGTCACCATCATGGGTCACGGCAGCCTTCAACTCCTGGGCTCAAGCAGTCCTCTTGCCTCAGTCTCCCAAGTAGCTGGGACTAGAGGCACATGCTACTTCACCCAGCTAATTTTTAAATTTCTTGTAGAGACCATACCTGGCCAGTTATTTTACTTTTTGTAGAGACAGGATCTCACTTTGTTGCCCAAGCCAGTCTCAAACTCCTATGCTCAAACTGTCCTCCCACCACAGCCTCTCAAAAGTGCTGGGATTACAGGGATGAGCCACCATGCCCGGCTAACATTTTGATCAACCAGTCAACATAGAAGCTTATTTTATGTGTGTTTCTGTTTAAAGACAGCATAGTTAATGTATAGTGATGATTGATTAACATTGAATTCATGGCCAACATCATTATTACTCACGACTTCTTTAAAAAGCTTCACTAACATGTATTTTCTCCATAAGGTCCATCAGAACCTTCTTTCACTTAGGAACACCAGATAGCACTTCAGCATTATGCCTGGGGGCCGTTTTAAACAGCTAAATCACCAACAAAAAGGTCAAAGAAAGGTACCGTGACCTTCAAAAGACCATGAAAAGGACACATGTTTACCGTATGAGAACTGAAACAAAGTAGAACATCACCTTAACCTCACCTTGATGCACGCAGGGCAACTCAGATTTTTTACCTCTCTGTACATGTACGAGAATGACCACGAAAATGCCACAAATATTGATTTTGAGATTAAAGATAAATTTTAGCAAGTAGGGTGAACTTGTAAGTACAGAATCTGTGAATAATGAGCCTTGAACATACTCTGAGTTTCAACTAAGAGGTAGCAGTGAGTAGGTCTGTAATGCAAAACCACCTATCAACATGGCAAAATAAGTTTACTGTTTGGTTTTAAAGGGATGATATAGCAAGATATAGTACATTCATATATAATAAACCAAGGTAGTGTTTTTTAAAATTTGGGAGAACTGGTTCAAAGGATGGAAAAAGTTACTTGTGTCAACATTTCCAAATTAAACTTGAAGTGTGTATTTTTCTCTCTGATAAGAGAATATGAACAAGGGGTTGTGGGTTTGATAACTGATTGTGCTAATAACAATCATTAAGTGTCAGCTAATTACCATGTGTAAACATAAAATGTCCAGCTAATAGTAGGTTGCATTAGATTCAGTTCATGAGTCATCTCCTGTAAACAAGGGCTGTAGCACAGCCGGGAGATGAAGAGAGTACAGCTGAGATAGGAAAAGGGTTCTAAGGGCTTTGCATGCTTTTCAAGGAATCTCATGTAGCCCCAAATATTGTCCAGTTCTAATTATTTGCTAACTAAAGGAGTATCTTTGGAAGACAGAATTTGGTATTTATGATACAATGTTGAAATTCAGGAAATAAGAATTAGAAATTTTGAAATCATTCTCTTCTGCATGTCATTTTTATGTATAAACTCTTTTTTTTTTTTTTTTTTTTTTTTTTTGAGACAGAGTCTTGCTCTGTTGCCCAGGCTGGAGTGCAATGGTGCAATCTTGGGTCACTGCAACTTCCACTTCTTGGGTTCAAGCGATTCTCCTTCCTCAGCCTCCTGAGTAGCTAGGATTACAGGTGTCCATCACCACACCTAGCTAATTTTTGTATTTTTTAGTAGAGACGCGGTTTCACCATGTTGGTCAGGCTGGTCTTGAACTTCTGACCTCAGGTGATCCACCAGCCTCGGCCTCCCTCCCAAAGTGCTCAGATTGTAGGCATGAGCCGCTGTGCCTGGCCATTTTTGTGTATAAACTCTTAAAATGTTATGGTAGGGTCTATTTTGTGAAATAAATTAGATAAGGCAGTGCTTGATGTGTTGACAATCTCACCAAAAATAATGTCTTGAAGAAAATTTGAGTCATTCATAAGAAACAGTTTATTTTTATTTTTTGTATGAAGAAAGGGGCATATGTTAATCTTTTGGAGTTTTTACAATTTTGATTTTTTTCTTTGGTCTAAGTTGCTTATATTACTTTGAAAACAATTCTTTGCAGTGATGGAAGTGCCTAGGAAGCATGTATAATTGCTTTTTTGCAACAAAAGTTTTAAAAATATTTTTAAAAATGTGTCTTTCTGCTTTGTGAAAATCCATCCTGTTTTCTGCAGCCTGGTGTGCTATTTGGACTAAAGTTTTGGTTTGTAATTATTCTTGCCAGTAGTTCCCCAAATCATGGGTTTTGTTTGTTTGTTTGTTGTTGTTGTTTTGTTTGTTTGTTTTTTGAGACGGATGTGTTTTTTATTCCTTGCAGTGTTCCATTTCACTAAGGAGATAGGTTGGACAATTAACTCCCTCTCCCTTTTGATACTGTTTTGCCTTTTAGATGAGTATATCTTTTAAATACTTGTTTGCTGACTTACCTAATCCAAGTGAGAATGTTTGTTGGCCATGAGAAAATTCTGATGTAATTCATTTTATAATGAAAAGTCCGCTTAGTATGCTTTTGAACAACTTATGGGCTAAATTTTGGAAGATTGACTTTCTAATTTTTGTTCTCTGGAGCAGTGGAAAAAAACACCTGCCTCTCATACACATGTACACACACACACACACACACACACACTCAGTTTCAGGTTGTATTTGAGAAAAGCTTGCTTCTTGGAGATTCACGGTGCACATTAGCACATCAGAAACTTAAAAGTCCTGAAATGAAGAAATCTGTTGGAACATTTCTCATATTACTCAGCCACAGAACCCTTTAATGCAAGAATAGCTTATTAATTCTCCTTGGACTGGTGTTTCATAAAATGCTGCCCTGAAGACAAACAAGCACTTAAATATTATTTACTCAAATATAATGAGTAGTACTCAAATCTGTTTTAAGCTCTGAGCTCAGTACAAGACATACAATTGGTCGTTAAGACCCATCACTGTCTTCAAGAAGAAAGCAATGAAGGAGAATAAAATACAACTTGATAGGTATTGTGAAAGAGGAAGTGCAGGATGCTGCAATGAAAGAGTGTAAAAGGGGCACCTAACCCACACTTAGCAGGGAAAGCCACCCAAAGAAAGGATACGGGTTTGTTCATTGTCTCACCAACTTGAATGGAGTGTACAACTATTAATAAGACAAGTCTCTGCTCTTTCAAAGCTTCAATTCCAGTGTGGCGAGGCGGATAATAGGAAAGTAAACTTAAATTTAACATTTTTCATAGTGAAAAGTGCTATGAAGAAAATGAGGAAATAGCTGATGTTTAGTTAGAAGAAAGCTCTGGTAACTAAAGAAGCTGCTTGCTTAAGGAAGCAGCTTTGAGAGTGAGATGGAAACCATGGACTTATTAGTGGCATCGTGAACATACAGAGCTTTGTGGGGTTTCTCCAGTTGCATTCATTGACCCAAGTAAAGTACAAAGAATGTAGAGAATGTGTTGATCAAGATTTGGAGTGTTCTCAGTTGTGGGCACTGAGAGGACAGTCAAGTCATGGAATTTTGACCCCCTTAAATTGTGGACCATGAAGAGGGGAGTGAAACCAAGGATGGAGGACTCTCGTGGAGGAAGGGAGGAATGTCAGTAAGAGACTGAAATTCCAGAGGTTGATGTATGGGTGCATTAAGGCTGAGAGAGTCAGAAGAACAGGAAGTTTGTAATCGTGAGGATGTTTTATTTAAAGGATTTAGAAGTGTGGTCCCTCTGAATGATCAAGTCCAGGATGTGGCAGTGGGCTGCAGTGGCAGAAGAATTTTAGTGGTGCTGACCACACTGGAGCTGAGGAGGTCGCCTGACCATCACTGTGATCTGTGATATCACCCATAGTAACTGACGTACCTGGGATGGAGAAGACATGAACCCAGTTCTAAAGCCTTAACTGGAAGAGGATTGTCAGAAGTAAAGAATACAAACTGGTGTCATTAGATGGCATGAGATTCAGAGGAATGGGTTTTTTTTTGTTTTTATTAAGGGTGGAGAGGTGATTGGAAAAGTCACTGTGAGCATGTAGCATGTGCCTACTTCTCATCCTAACTCTGAGGAAATGAGATATGGGAGAAGGAACAGCTTTCAGGTTTTCTGGAATGTGGTTTGAGCATGTCATTCTGTGGTCTAAAGAGGCTGTGACTTTTCTATGTGGTTAGCAACTGACAGACACGAAGCTTCAAACCAAGTCTCCAAACTTGGTTCAAACCAACTGTATACCTAGGGCATTTTACCTTAGCAGCAGAGTTACAGAGGCTACAGGATTTTTAAAAAATCACAAATTCATCAAGAAGCCAAATATTAATTTGATGAATGCTGCTGGTGTTGTGAAGTTGTGTGCATTATGGATCATGGAGAACCTAGCATATAACTGTAATTCCAAAAATGTATTGGTTATTTTTTTCTGCATAACTTTCCAAAGCTCAGTAGCCTTCAGAAATAGGCATTTATTTCTTATCTTTTTCTTCTTCTTCTTCTTTTTTTTTTTTTTTTGAGATGAGGGTCTCACTCTGCCATCCAGGCTGGAGTGCAGTGGTGTAATCATAGCTCACTGCAGCCTTGAACTCCTGGGCTCAAGGGATCCTCCTACTTCAGCTTCCCAAATCACTGAGACTATATACATGAGCCACCATGCCCGGTCTTTTTATTATCCTTTAAATGGTGACTGCAGCAACTCTGCTGTTCTCAGCTGAGCCACAAGATAGTAGGGAGTAGGGTGGAGTTAACTGGGACAGCTTCCCTCCACATGTCTCTCATCCTCCTTCCACCAGCAGGCTGGCTCAGGCCTTCTCATGGTAATGGCAGAAGCACAAAGGAGCAAGTGGAAACACATAAGGCCTCTGGAAGCCCAGGCTCAAAACTGGCACGTTGTTATTTGTGCCTCATTCTGTTGGTTAAAATGAGACAAATGGTCAAACTCTTGAGACAAGGGATGATGAAATCCCTGCAAAGGACATGTATACAGGGAGGGGTGAAGAACAGGGGACAGTGAATAGTGCAATCTGTCACAGAAGCTTGAACTATAAGCTTCTATGAGTGAAAGTTAAATGACTGCAAAGGAAAATAAATGCTGATGAAGAGCCTCCTCTGTCAGGCTCAATGGTAAAATGACAAGGAAAATTGACCAGAAACTTCCCAATAGAAAGGATTAGTAATTAAATAGGATTATAAATAAAGGATTAGGAGTTAAATAGGCCGTAGGGGTGGGGACAAGATTTTGCAAGCCTATTTCCATTTATAACATTTTTCTTCCCCATAAGGAAATTTTTATAGGGTTTCAAATGAGCTTTGGAAAATTATTCATAAAATGTGATGACCATCTGTATTTTCCATATTGCTTAAAATCCCATTCTGTAACGAAGTATATTGTCATCGAATCCCAAAATCACATCCTTTTCAGCTACCATCTAGTCAGAAAGTTGCATATTCAGGGGAACCTGTGGGAAGCATTGGCACATTGGATTTTAAAATAGAGAAATTGGTTACTATCTCGTACTTTCATTAGGGCTGTGTGCATGAAATTTTTGCCTGTTCTTCATTTGTAATAATGTCTGCCCTTCTGCAGAGGTTAGTTATTAAGTAATAAAGTATTTGGAAGTAGCTTCAAGGTGATAGAGTATCATAAACCGGCAATAAATAGGAATAGTTTTGCCAAGAACAGAGAGAGTAAGCTCTTGGGCTTTGCAACCCAACTACCTGGGTGTGTCCTGGCTTTGTCACATTCTAGCTGTGGGATGTTGTGCGAGGTAGGTAATCTCACTATGCTTCGGTTCCTCCATTGTTGAAAAGAGAATAAGAGGCTGGGTGTGGTGGCTCACATCCATAATCCCAGCACTTTGGGAGGCCAAGGCGGGTGAATCACCTGAGGCCAGGAGTTTGAGACCAGCCTGGCCAACATGGTGAAACCCCATCTCTACTATAAATACAGAAATTAGCCAGGCGTGGTGGCCCATGGCTGTAATCCCAGCTACTTGGGAGGCTGAGGCAAAAGAATTGCTTGCACCCGGGAGGCAGAGGTTGCAGTGAGCTGAGATCGTGCCACTGCACTCCACCCTGGGTGACACAGTGAGACTCCATCTCAAAAAAAAAAAAAAAAAAAAAATATCTGCCCTGTGAGGTGGTTATGAGGCTTAAATGAGGCCTAGTCTATGTAAACCTCTTAACTTGACACAGTGCCTGGCCTGTTGTAAGTGCTGAGTAGAGGTCAAAAATGAATTTTTTGCCACAGTAAAGTGAAGTTGGTGTTTGGCCCGTTGAGTGCTCAGTAATAGCTAAAATGAGTCCAAGATATCTGGGAAGTTTGTGAATTTAGGTATCCAAGTGAAAAAGTTTGAAGAGTTGTATCTGCTTTTGGGTTTTCAGGTCTTCGTTATTTATTTTTAGTAATTTTAATTTACATTTTTCAAATTTTTGAGTTTTTAAATTAAAAAAAGTTTTTCCCTGTAAGTAAGAAAATAATACATTGAAAATTTTTTTTTAAATAGAGATGAGAGTCTCACTGTGTTGCCCAGGCTGGTATCAAACTCAAGTGATCCTCCTGCCTCAGCCTCACAAAATGCTAGGATTTTACAGACCTGGGCCACCATGCCTGGCCAGGTCTCAGTTATTTAAATGTGAGAATTATTTTGCAAATATAAATTAATCAGTCAAACATTCGTTGTGGACCTGCCACATGTAGAGTGATGTTATGCCTAGCAAAGAACTGAAGATATGATCTCCTCCTTCAAGAAGCCAACAGGCAGTTGGGAAAAGCAAAATGATCACATCTGAAGTGATGCCAGTGCTAAGTGATAGAGGGCAAACTAGGTGTGTAAAAGGAGCATCCATCCAAACTCTTGGATGAATGCCTGTGAAGTGATGCCTTTAACTTGATAGCCTGGATTCCGATGACTGTTCGTTAGTTAGCCACAGCATAATGTGGTCAGGTGCTGACTTACACAGGAGCACAGTTAATTAGTTAATTTGTGGTCTTACAGGTGCATTTGTAGTCAAAGTGAGAATCCACAGAAAAAGAAGAGGAGTTTTGTAGCTAATGTTAAAGTGCTTCTGAAGCCTGAAAGGGTCCCTTCTTTTGGGAAATTGCAGAAAAAAGTCAGCACATGCTGTGGTTCTCCTTCCAAAGCTAATGCACCCTGTATCATTAACAATGAAGCAGTTGACTGTTGCCAGGAAAAGCAGAAACTGGCTTATTTAGGGTAGGGAGGCTCGGCAGTGCCAAAGCTAATGCCATTTTGAGTCAAGTGCACATTCCAGTATGTTTGGTCATTATTGTCTTGTCATTCCATCCTTTTAAATGTATAATTTCAAAGTTTATATGCAATCAATTTTGTTTGCCTATTTTCTAAGTAACATGGTTGGTTTGTTTTACATTTTGGCAAATATAGGCAAATTATGCTCCTGGAATGTCACTGCTTAGTTACAGCTTAGCCTCTTACAGTCTATAAAGTTGAGTGTTGATCTCTATTTCAAAATGACATAAACATTTTTAATGAACCGTTATATGTAATAGAATGAAGGACACTGGTATAAGGAAGGGAATGTAGAATCCAATTTTCCCTTCATAGAAACCATAAACATAATAAATTTAACGGAAACAATCTGTTAAAGTAACTTGAAAGTCTAAAACTGAACAGAAAGGTGATGATTTATTAGCTTATCTTCTCAAATTCTTGTTATTATAATACCTTATTCCTTGGAATTTGAGCTTCTACTGAAGAAATTGTATACCTTTTGACCTTGTTGTCTCTAGCTAAGTGGGTCTGAAGAGGAAATAAGTATGTAATAGGCCTCCCCCAGCAAGCATGGAGGCTCCTCCTGTGACCCCAGGATCTCTAGGACCTAGGGGAGCAGTGACAATACCAGCAAAGGGGTCTGCAGGATTGAGGACCCCAATGGTGATGCTGTGTGTGGCAGACCAGGAGCAAGTGGCAGAGTTGCTCACAAAACACACTGCTTGGAAGAAATGTACTTTTTCACAGAAGGCTTTGCAGTATCCATAAAGAGTGCATTGCCTTATGCTCGTGGAGTATCTTACTGAAGATAAGTCAGTGTGCTAGTGAGACACCTACTATGTTCTGTTTGTTCTCCCTATTCTTTTCCTCTTTACTTTTCATAGGAATCCATGTAGGCACTACTTCTTTATTTTTTGAAATGAGTTTTTATAGGTTAGTATATTATTTTAGATATTAAGAAATACTATAAAGAGGTTAAAATCATTTGAGAATAATGATGCAACGATTGGTACTAGTAAATATATACTAGATTATAACTAACTGTATTTGTGTACTTGATTTTCAAAAGTTTGACAGACTGTATAAAGAAGTTGGATGGGAAACTTATTTGTTGTTCAGGTGTTTTCCTACAAAAAGGTCTCTACCTAGTTAGGGGAAAGAATAATGTCACGTCATTCTAACTAATTATCTTCCTTCAAATATGGAGATTCATCTTTTCCACTGTTTTATTTATGGTTTTGAAACCAAATTGGCAACTGTGTGTGGCTTTGGGTGTTCTTGTTTTAGGGTGACAGAAGTTGGCATGGCATTTCCTTAGCCTAAGAGTTTTAATTTCATAATATTTCTTAATTCTTAACACTAGACAATATGTCAGTAAATTCTCTGAAATTTAATCTTATAAAAGTTATAGGATGATTCATGCTAGCCTTCCTTCCCCCAAATCGTGACTCATTTTCAAACTTGTGTCTGAAAAGCTTTGTAAGTTAAGGTGAAATATTTAGAGTTTGGCACTTGGATAGTTCCCTGAAAACTCAGTTGGTTTCTGCCAGCAGTGATTGCGATGACAGGGTTAGATTTTATTTCTCAGGTGTTTCTGTTGGTGTTTCATTTTGCAGATCTGAAAAGGGGGTTAAAAGGGAGTGCTGAAACAGAAGAATAAGCACTTAAAGTTTTGGTTCTTATGAGATGGAAACCATTCCAAAGGCACCTGGTGGGTAGGGCTTTGTTAGTTTCTGAGCATTGAACTCTTACCATTTTATCAACATCTCTACAAGACCGGGGTTCTGGGATTATTCATTGTCTCTTTTCTTCAAAGAGTTCGCATTGAATGTATCTAAGCAGGTCATGGCACAGAGAAGAATTTTTAAGATCTTAAGGATTAGACAATGATAAACTTGAGGTGTACGTTCATTTTTTTAGCAGAAAGATGTGAAGCAACGTGTGTTTCCAGAGCAAATGTGAACTACTTTACAAAGCTTTGAAAGATGCCTTTGATATATGTTTTTGTTTGTGTGATTTGTTAACTTTGTTTTCCAAGACAAGGAATCTTTCCTCACGAGAGTAGCATGATTGAATACCCTGGAATATGGTAATTGTGCTAAACCATACAGCTCTAATTGTAACACACTAAATTGGCCAAAACCCTACTTTGAAGCTTAATGCTTGACATATTAAATGCTTCAGATCTCTTTCAGGAAAAATTTCGGTAACAATGAAATCATACTATATTAAATTAAACTGTTTTAGTGTATTTATTTTAGATCATGAAATATTTGAATTTTTTGTTAGTAATAAGAATAGTTTATGAACCTGTCATTGTGAATGAAATAATTATTTAGTGAAGTTTCCATTTAATTCCTTGCATTGATAAATATTCTTTTATGCATCTCTCATTCATCACTCCCTTCTCACTCCCTCTTTAGATCTGCAATCAGTTTTCAGGAGCACATCTGTCGTCATTATGCATATAATTAACACAGTGTCTTAGGTAGTGTCATCTGAATTACTGAACAGGGATAATGATTGGGTAATTTGAGATGTCACGATTGACCCCAGATCTTTCTTCTCTGAAGGGTAATAGTACATAATGGTTTCTAAACCCTTTCAATTGAGTGGAATGTACAATTTAAAAGAAAAATATATAGTGTTTACCTGGATATTTTTAGTTTCTTTTGCTTCCTTTATTATGTAGCATGCTAAGTTTCTAAAGCATTCATTTTCATCACTCATATTCCAAATTGCAGTCAGTTTCCTCTGATATTTGTTGGCATCAGAATTGACTTCAAACTTCTTATTTATGGAATCTCTGCTGGAGTTAACAATGAGCTAAGGTTTGGAGGAAATAATATATTAAATCAATTGTCTGATTTGATACCTTTGGATCCGAGACTCTGTTTAACAAACACAAGAATCCCTAGGATGCGGTTTGTACCTTCAGTGAACTTGCATTTAAATAGGCAAACTAAAGAAGCAGCCCCAGTAAGGAAAACTAAAACCTGATTTTTTTTTTTTTTTAATTTTAGACTCAGGAGGTACATGCACACATTTGTCACATGGTTATGTTGTATAATGGTGGGGATTGGGCTTTTCGTGTACCCATCAGCCAAATAGCATTGTACCCAATAGGTAACTTTTCATCCCTCACTCCCCTCTCACCCTTTTTGAATGAATTCCCAGTGTCTGTTATTTCTTTCTTTATGTCCATGTGTACCTGTTATTTAGCTCTCACTTATAAGTGAGAATATGCATATGCAGCATTTTTCTCTTTCTGTGTTAGCTCACTTAGGATAGTGGCCTCCGGCTCTATCCATGTTGCTGCAAAGGACATGATTTCATTCTTTTTCATAGCTGCATAGTATTTCATAGTGTGTGTGTTTGTATATTCAATATCTTCGTAGTATTCTATAGTGTATGTATATATATTCAATTCCATAGTTTGTGTGTTCAATATTGAACGTTCAATAGTCATTGAAAATGTGACATGTATATATCACATTGTCTTTATCCGGTCAACTTTTGGTGGCACTTAGGTTGGTGTCATGACTTTACTGTTGTGAACAGTGCTTCAATAAACACATAAGCGCAGGCTGGGTGAGGTGGCTTACGCCTGTGATCTCAGCACTTTGAGAGGCCGAGGCTGGAGGATTGCGAGAGCCCAGGAGTTCCAAACAAGCCTGAGCAACATGGTGAAACCCTGTCTCTACTTTAATAAAATAATTACAACCCAAATAAACATGAAAATGCAAGTATCTTTTTAATATAATGATTTTTTTTTCCTTTGGATAGACATCTGGTAGTGAGATTGCTGGATCGAATAGTATTATAGTTCTGTTTTTAGTTATTTGGGATGTCTTCATACTGTTTTCCATAGAGACTGCACTAATTTACATTCCCACGAACAGTGTATAAGCCTTCCCTTTTCTCTGCATCCATGCCAACATCTGTTTTTTGACTTTCTAATGGTAGCCATTCTGACTGGTGTAGGATAATATCTCAGTGGGGCTTTAATTTGCATTTCTCTGACTAGTGATATTGAGCATTTTTCATGTGCTTGTTGGCTGCTTGAATTTCTTCTTTTGAGAAATGTCTGTTCATGTCCTTTGCTCGGTTTTTAATAGGATTTTTTTCTTTTCTTGTTTGAGTTCCTTATAGCTTCTGGATGTTAGTCTTTTGCCAGAGACATAATTTGCAAATATTTTCTCCCATTCTGTAGGTTGACCATTTACTCTGTTGATTCTCTCTTTTGCTTTGCAGAAGCTTTTTAGATTAATTAAGTCACATTGGTCTATTTTAATTTTTGTTACATTTGCTTTTGGGGTGTTTATCATAAATTCTTTGCCTAGGCCAATGTCCAGAAGAGTTTTTCCTAGGTTTTATTTAGGATTTTTTATAGTTTCAGGTCTTACATTTAAGTCTTTAATCCATCTTGAGTTAATTTTTGTGTACGGTAAAAGATAGGAGTCCAATTTTATTCTTTTGTATATGGTTAGCCAATTTCCCCAGTACCATTTATTGAACAGGGTGCCCTTTTCCCATTTATTTTTGCCAACTTTGTTGAATATCAGTTGTTTGTAGGTATGTGGCTTTATTTCTGGGTTCTCTATTCTGTTCCGTTGATCTGTGTGCATGTTTTTTGTACCAGTACCATGTTGTTTTAGTTACTGTAATCTTGTGGTATCATTTGAAGTTAGGCAGCATGATATCTCCGGATTTGTTCTTTTTGAGTAGGATTGCTTTGACTGATTGGGGGTTTTTTGGCTCCTTACTAACTTTGGGATTGTTTTGTTTTGTTTTGAGACGGAGTCTAACTCTGTTGCCCAGGCTGGAGTGCAGTGTCATGATCACAGCTCCCTGCAGCCTCAAACTCTTGGGCTCACGTGATCTTTTCACCTCAGCTTCCGAAGTACCTGGGACCGCAGGCATGTGCCATCACACCTGCATTTTTAAAAAGATTGTTTGTGGAGATGAGGCTTCACCGTGTTGACCAGGCTGGTCTCAAAATCCTGGGCTCAAGGTCCTCCTGCTTTGGCCTCCCAAAGTGCTGGGATTACAGGAGTGAGCCACGATGCCTAACCTGTTTTCTCTAATTCTGTGAAATATGATGTTGGTAATTTGGTAGAAATTACGTTGAATCTGTAGTTTGCTTTGGGCAGTATGGTCATTTTAACGATGTTGATTTTTTCAATCCATGAGCATGAGATGTTTTGCCGTTTGTATCGTTGACAGTTTCTTTCATTACTGTTTTGTTTTCACCCTGTAGAGATTTTTCCCCTCTTGGGTTAAATGTATTACTGGATATTTTATTTTCTTTTTGTTGTTTTTGTTGCTGTTGCAAATGGGATTGAGTTCTTGATTTGGTTCTCAGCTTGAACGTAAAACTTTGATTTCTGTATAATCTTTTAAGGAATGCTGACTCAGACTTTCACTCTCTCCCTGGGGTTGCCTTTTATTTCCTCTGCATTACCAGGCATCACCCCCAGGGTTTACTGGAAGGCAAGTTGTCTGTCATTTGTTAAGGGAGCAAACTATGGAGTTGTAGTGTTGAGATCTTGAGCTGTTTTTTTTTTAATGTTTTCTTATCTATAAAAGAGGATGATAATTAAAAGTTTCCCCAACATTGCCTAGTCCCTTAATAGGCGCTGAGTGAATATTAGCTGTTACTACTTGAACACTTTAATGTTTTTTAAAGCCCAAGTGTTGGCAGAAAGTATTTTGTTATTTACTTTTGGCACTTGAGTCAGACTGACATTGTAGGAAATAATTTTTCTCAATACTAAGGGAAGAGGGATGATAAACAATTAAGAGTACCTACTATGTGGCAGTCACTGCTTTAGGTGGTTAGATCTGTTATTTCTCTTAGTTCTCATGACACATTTAAGGAGGTAGGTTGCCTTAGCCCAGCTTGATTGATAGCAATGTAACTGAACCCCTTTGAACACATCAGTTTCTCTGAGGCCACTCTACTATGTGCTTAGAGTTGGAATGCCAGCTCCTGATCTTTTTGGCTGCAAAGCTTGTATTTCTTCTATAATAACTCACAGAAATAGTTATGAAATGACTCAAAAATGTAGAGTATCAAAGCCTTTTGTAAAAAGAGAATTTTCTACCAAAAACACAGAAACTATCAGTTTAAAACACTGCTGATTCTGAAGAGCTTATGCAACTTCACAAGCAAATTGATTTATTCAAATAATATTTGGAAATAAAATTTTGAGCAAAACAATTTCCCGCCTCCTAGCCTCCTGTTTATCTTAAGTGCTGGAGGCCATCTGATTTCCTGCCATCGGTGATATTAAGGGCCCTTGACTCATTCTGAGATAAAACCAGTAAAATACCTCGCCCAAGAAAGCAATTTACTATGACAAGATCTGGGGGAGAAAAGTATCATGTGTTTTACTTATTTATTTTTGCATGTGTTTTAGAGCTTTATCACTCAAGGTCTGGTCCATGGGCCCACGTCAGCATTACTTAGACGTTTTTAGAAATGCAAAATCTCAGATTCACCTTCAGCTCTCTTGAATTCAGAGTCTACAATTTCACAAAGTCCCCAGCTACTTGTATGCACAAATTTCAGATTTACTGCTTTAGAAGACAAAACTGGAGAAAACTGTGTGTAGCAATTACCTGAGCAGTTGTGCTAATTATTAATGTTCAGAAGAGAAGAGTACAAAACCATAGTTTCTTTGCTTAGATAATTTATAAACTAATTGCCTATCACTGTAGTAGAGCAGTTGAGAGCTTGGTTGTTGGAGTCCAGCTGCCTGGGTTCAAGTCCCAGCTCACCGACTTGCTTAGATGCATGAGTCTGGTGCATCCCTAGTAAAGGGCTGTAATAAGATCAGATGTCATCACACATGGTCAGTGCCTAGCATAGTGCCTGCCACATAGTGTTGGTTATTTATTATTAAAGAATCCTGAGATACATGAGTTCTGTAATTTGATTAGAGTTTAAATGCTTAAAATGTGGCATGATTTGATGTATTTGAGAAAAGAAAATAGTCATAGAGTGAAGATAGGATTTCAGGTCTTGGGTTCTAGATCTGGCTGTACCACCAAGAGGCTGCATAACTTTGGGAAGGTTACCTAAGGCTTATCTACATTGTATGTAAGATGGAGATAATGATGTATACCATGGCTACCTGATAGAGTTTTCTGAGGGTCAATTGAAATAATGTATGTGGCCAAGTGTGGTGGCTCATGCCTATTATCCCAGCACTTTGGGAGGCTGAGGCAGGAGGATTGCTTAAGTCCAGGAGTTCCAGACCAGCCTGGGCAACATAGTGAGGCCTGTCTCTACCAAAAAAAAAATTAAAAACAAAAAAGATAAGTTAGTGAAGCATAGTGCCATGCCTGTAGTCCCAGCAACTTGGGAGGAGGCAGGAGGATCACTTGAGCCCAGGAGTTCAAGGTTACAGTGAGCTATGTTCATGCCACTGTACTCCATCCTGGGAAACAGAGCAAGACCCTTTCTCTAAAAAATAAAAAAGAAAACAATAAATGTAAAAGTATGTTGTACACTGTAAGGCAGCAAGTGGGAACTGATATTTTCAGACCTCTTTTGTATGGGGGCCTAGAGTTTAGTTACCTTCATAAAGCTGGCTATGTGAAAGATCAGACCAAAATCAGTTATTTCTATATCACTATTATGATATAAACAGGTTGAAATAAAATGGTAAGAAAGTGCAAGCATTAAAAATAAGTTGTACAAGTGTTTTGTCCCATGTGCCTGGTGCTTGCTGGTTTCTGACCCTGACCTAATTGTGACCAGTGTGATTCCTCATAATGCAAATTGTATTTCCTTCAGTATTCAGTCCTATTATGTACAATTTGTATTGTAAAAACCGGGCTATAAAAGAAACACCTGGACTTCATAGAAAGTTGCCGTGCCTATGGAACTGAGGCTGGAAGTATGCAGTGTCAGATGTACAATCCACTGTATACTCTGTGGCATCTCCAGTTTGGGGAGAACATTGCCAATGCATTTTAGCCCTATTTTTACTTTTGGTGGAGAATTATAATAAACAGATTAATTGAAATATCAATCTGGTCTATATTTATTGGCAAAGTATTGAAAAAATATTTGTCAAATGATGAATAGGGGAGATGTTGAAGTAAGGGTTGCCCTAGAAGGTAAACTATGATAGCGTTAAAAAGTTGCCTCAGAAAGAATTGCAGGAGAAATCCTCTTATTTTAGTGATAGTTTATTGGTAAATGAAAAGTCTTTCTGAAGGAATCATTAAAATTGCATGTATTTTTTTTCTGGCTGGGCACAGTGATTCACACCTGTAATCCTAGCACTTTGGGAGGCCAGGGTGGGTGGACTGAGCTCAGTCGTTTGAGACCAGCCTGGGCAATGTGGCAAAACCGTGTCTCTACTAAAAATACAAACATTAGCTGGGTGTGGTGGCATGCGCCTGTAGTCCCAGCTACTTGGGGGGCTGAGGGAGGAGGATTGCTTGAACCCAGGAGGTTGAGGCTGTAGTGAGCTGAGATGGTGTCACTGTACTCCAGCCTGGGCAACACAGCAACATCCTGTCTCAAAAGAAAATTACATGTATTTTTTTTATTTAAAAAAAAAAAAGTTTGTAAAAATGGAGGTCTTGCTGTGTTGCCCAGGCTGTAGTGCAGTGGCTGTTAATAGGCGTAATCATAGCACATTGCAGACTCAAATCCCTGGACTGAAGCAATCCTCCTGCCTCACAGCCTCCTGAGTAGCTGGGAGTACAGGTCCATATCACCATGCCTGGCTTACACTTACTTATCATGAATGTTAACTTACAACAGTAAGTACACTTTGATTCACCACATATTTGGTGTATATCTAAAGCTTTTTCAGTGTGATCAGTGAAGAAAGTTTTACCTTACCTATCTTGTATGACCTACATCTACAATATAGAGTTCAAAATTCCTAGTTTCAGTTCTTTGAAATAAATGGAGGCCAGGGGTTGTGGCTCATGCCAGTAATCCCAGCACCTTCGGAGGGCAAGGCAGGTGGGTCACTTGAGGTTAGGGACTCACGAGCCGCCTGGGTAACATGGTGAAACCCCGTTTCTACTGAAAATACAAAAATTAACCAGGCGTGGTTGCGTGTGCTTGTAGGCCCAGCTCCTCGGGAGGCTGAGGTGGGAGGATCACTTTAACCATGGAGGCGGAGGTTGCAGTGAGCCGAGATTGCACCACTGCACTCCAGCCTGGACAAAAGAGTGACAGTCTGTCTCAAAAAAAAAAAAAAAGAAAGAAAGAAAGAAAGAAATGGAGACCATAGACACCTGAAAGAAAAGAAAAAAAAGAAAGAAAGAAATGGAGACCATAGATACCTGCGAACCAATCTGAGGACATAATCCATTTAAATTTTATCAGGCCCCCCACCCCCCAAATGTAAGCTATCTCGACAACATTTAATTCAGTAGCAGTTTATTTTAGTAATTATGGAGCTTTTCCAAAAAATTCAAGTTAATTTATATTGAAAAACTTCATTTTTATATTCATATTTTCTCAATTTATATTATTAAATCATATGATGTTGTCAGGCACAACTGGTGTAAACAGGTTTGGGAGGAAACAGAACTGACTCTTGGTACATATTAAACTCAGCTGGTGGAAGTGGGTATATTTGGGTATCAGAAAGTAGTCTGTGAGTCCTGGGCATCCCGTGTCCTTCAGCCAGAATGTTTCACAGGGGGAATAGAGAGCATTGTGGAGAGAGAATCAACAAGGTTTTATTGCATCATTTGTTTTGGCAATTGGCTGTAAAGAAGCTTGGCATGAAGGGAGGTATTTTGGTTTTTGGTTTGTGGAGCCTTTTTGCTTAACATTTTGTGAAGACTAACTTAAGGTCATTTGGCAAATGTGTTATTTCACAGCATAAAAGCTTCTATTCTCATGAGGCAAGAAGCAAGAACACATTTTTCTTTGCCACTGAATGTCTCTCACTCTGTTTTGGAATTGTGTTTAATACATAAAATCTGCACTGATTTTGGACTTCATTGAAAGAGATTCTTTAAGGTTGATTCGGGAGGGAAATGAGGTAGTCTAGTAATTTTCAAAGTGCTACTGAATTATGTAACAGTCTTTGTGAAACCAGAGGAACCCAAATTTTAGAGCAAATAAAACTTTACATTTTAAATTTGTTCATGTTTTTAAATGAATGTCTTTTTGCTTTTTCGTTCAAAGAGCATTTTGACAAAGAACATAATTGAAGTGTATGGGAGTGTGTATAGAATATATTGACTTCTTAAAAACGGAAGTTGTTTTTCCCCCTCCTAGTTTCCAGCATATAATGGGAAGTTTAACTAAATGTGTATGAAATAAATTTTTAAAAAATTATATACTGTAAGTCATGCATATTCTTGCCATTTCGGAAAGGTCAAGATAAAGTATTATATACTACTGTCACTCTGTTAATGAAGAGAGTATATGCTATACCTTGACAGAGCACTGGAATTGAAGTCAGAAGCTGAAGTTTCAGACCCTGGCCTGATTGATGTCTGGTATAGCATTTAATTATTCTGAACCTCAGTTTCTTCTGTGAAGTGATGGTGATAGGTCTCTTTCATCCACAAAATGGGGGCAGTAATACCTACCTCAGAGGGCTATTGTCAGGATTCAGTGAGATATATTAAAAACAATTAAGAAAAGAGATAATCATTTTATTACTAAAAAAATTTTTTTTTTATAAAATAAGGAGAAAAAATAAAAATAAAACCTATTAAAAGCATTTAGCTCTGTGTCACAGAGTAAGTATTTGATAAATGTAGCATTTATTATTTTAAAAATGCAGAGGTGACCGAATGCTCCAGGCCATTACCCTTGAGCCTGGCACTTCTATTTATGTTGGGCTTAATGCCCTCTTGCAGAGTAATAGCACTTTTGGACATGTTGTTCAAACCTGTTTCCTCCCATGTCCTGCCTAATGCCCCAAAATAGAGTGAAATTATAGCTAAGGGACTAATAGCCAGTTACTTGCACCTTGGCTTTTGTTGCCTGGTGAACTGCTGGCAATTAATGTGCTGTGAGTGTCCTGTGGAGTCCTATGTGGCAACTTTCTCCAGCTGAAATAAAGGAGGGCAGCACTGAAAAGGCTGGACAGGCTCTTTTCTTCCCTCTCTTCCATTCTTAGCAGTGTGACTGTGACTACACAGTCTTCCCAGTTCCAGTAGCTGGCACCTGCTCTTGCAGGGAAGGCTTCTCTGGGTTGGCAGTGCCTCAGCACCTACTGCCTTGCTTGTCGCCAGCTCTCCTGCCGCATCCCAGGCGTCAGACCTCCTAGGTGGTTTTTATTTTTGTTTTGTTCTGTTTTTAGTGTGGCTAACTATGTCATGAAGAAATGGTCCCAAAGGAATTATTTGCTAGTCCTTTCTCGTCCCTCCCACGTGACATCCCAGCTATATAGAAGGGAGGGAAACCATTGTTTACAACATTTATGCAACTTTTATTTCTGGAAAGGGTAACCAACCAGCATAAAGAATTTGTATAGGACTCAGTGAATTATGGGTCTGGGGAAGCATCCTGGTCAGTTTATCTAAGCCCATGGAAGAGTGAAATCATCACATCACATGTTGGGACAGCCAATTAGAACCTCTGCATGCCCCAGAAAAGCCTAGAGTGAACTTGCTTCTTGCCTAAGGCTAACCTTTCCTGCACCTCTGGCATTTCTCTGAAGATAAGGACTATTGAATTAATTCCTTTGGAAGTCTAGGAAAGTAGCATTTGGAATGCTTTATTTTATTCCACAAGAAGCTTTAAAAGGAAAATGTGTCTCTAGGTATGGTCTCAGAAGCTCCAGTGAAGTTTTACAGTAATTATCGATTACAATTTTATGTGGCTCTGGGCCAGATGCGGTGGCTCATGCCTGTAATCCTAGCACTTTGGGAGGCCAAGGCGGGCGGATCACCAGAGATCAGGAGTTCGAGACCAGCCTGGCCAACATGATGAAACCCCACCTCTACTGAAAATACAAAAATTAGCTGGGTGTGGTGGCAGGCGCCTGTGATCCCAGCTACTTGGGAGGCTGGGGCAGAAGAATTACTTGAACCTGGGAGGCAGAGGTTGTAGTGAGTCAAGATTGCACCACTGCACTCCAGTCTGGGAAACAAAGTGAGGCTCCATCTCAAAAAAAAAAAAAAATAAATAACGAAAAAAGTATTTTGTATGGCTGTGGTTACAATGTAAAGACCACAAAATGAGGTACTGTGCACAGTGTTATGGTTGTTAGTGTAATACAGCTTATTCAACTGACGTTTTGCATTAGTTTGAATCACATATGAAATCACATATGTTCATCGGAGTGTAGAAAGCATTAAAAATAATATACATTGATTTTATAAGAACCAGGAGGAAAAACAGGGAACAGTAAGTGTAGCATCTACAAGATTTGGATCCCGTGAACCTTTGGGATATTAGCCTTTGTTAAATAACAAAACCCAGTGAGAAAAACGTAATTTGAAAGCACTTGTGACATAAAATGATTGATTGATTGATTGATTGATTTTTTATTTTTTTGAAATGGAGTTTCATTGTCGCCCAGGCTGAAGTGCAGTGGCATGATCTTGGCTCGCTACAACCTCCACCTCCTTGATTCAGGAGATTCTCCTGCCTCAGCCTCCCGAGTAGCTGGAATTACAGGTGCCCGTCATCACACCCAGCTAATTTTTGTATCTTTAGTAGAGACAGGGTTTCACCGTGTTGGCAAGGCTGGTCTTGAACTCCTGACCTCAGGTGATCTGCCCGCCTCGGCCTCCCAAAGTGCTGGAATGAAAGGCGTGAGCCACCGTGCTGGGCCTGATTTTTTAATTCTATATGCAGAATAAATAATTGAAAGCCCAGTAACTGGTTCAAAACAATAAATGGCCCATATACTGCCCTGAGAGAAGCTGAATACTGACTTAAATTTTATTTTTTGGAGGTGACTTTAATGGTTAAGATACAACCAAAAATATACATTATTTCTGTTCAAAGAATAGTTTTTTAAAATCCCACCTCTTTTATTTAAAAAGAAAAAATACTCCTTATCGTGCTGGTGCTTGAATGTACAAAATGGTGCTTTAAGTGGAATAGGCTTATGGAACAAATTCAAGACCAATATCATTCATTTGTAAGTACAAAGAGCTGAATAATGAGCTTGGCAAATGCGTTAAGATGTTAAACAAAATCCTGTTAGAACAAAGGAATGACTCACTCTGACTGTGAGAGAATCTTCCCTCCTCTCCAGAGTTGGAACATTTAAAGCAGGACTTTGACAAGTGAGCAGGACGTCAATTAGTGAAGGAGTAAATGAGAATTTTATTGGTCTGAGCAAAGGCATCGAGGTACGTGAAAGTCCATGGAGTACTTGGCCACCATTGAAGGATCTACCATTGCAGAACCCACCATTGCTATGCATGCTCTTTTGCCTTTGAATATGAGGGTGGGGATGGAATTGGTGACAGGATGAATCTTGTATGGGAGGCCAGAACCAGATGGTGAGGGGCCTTCCATGTGGTGCTGAAGACAGTGAGAAGCCTCAGGAGTGCTTGATATGACCTGATAGCCCTGTCACTGGATTGGAGTAATGCTCCAGGCCTGCCAGCCTTGACACCTATTTGTGCATTGTCCTCTATTTGACAAACCTTTTTTTTTTTTTTGGAGGTAGGGGACAGAGTCTGGCTCTGTCATCTAGGCCGGAGTGCAGTGGTACAATCATGACTCAATGCAACCTCGACCTCTTGGGCTCAAGCAACTTACCCACCTCAACTTCCCGAGTAGCTGGGACTACGTGCATGTGCCACCACACCCAACTAATTTTAAAATAATTTTTTACTGGCCGTAGCAATGCTGGCCTATTAACTGATAACTGGAACTTAGGTTCACGTTTATGTAAAGTGTGTAAAACCTATTAGAGCATGCATGAAAGGCACTCAGTAAAGGTTTGGTTCCTTTTGCCCCTCGGTAAGTTTATTTTACCATCTTCCTACCTGCCATTCTGACTTTATTAAATCAACCTGTGGACCAGAGTGTTAATGAGATGTTATTGCAGAAGAGATTGAGAAAATTAGCATATCTTGCAGATAACATACAGAATTTTTTTGTAACTTAAAAAATGCAGTTTTATTATTGCTTGTGCCTCAGCTGCTTAAGTGAATATTAAAGGGCTTGGAAAAAAAATAAACAAACAATTTTTTAGTAGAAACGGGGTTTTGCCATGTTGCCCAGGGTTTCACCATGTTGCCCAGGCTGGTCTTGAACTCCTGGGCTCGAGTGATCCTCCTTGCTTCAGCCTCCCGAAGTCCAGGATTATAGGTGTGAGCCACTACAACCAGCCACAAACTCTTACATGTTTATTAAATCTGTATTAGGACCCTTTCCATCAGAAAAACAGGCACAAACTAGTTTGAGGAGAAAATGTAGGTGCTTATTGGCCTATGCTAGATCTAGCTGTGCTAGGAAACCAGGAAGCCCGAGTATTTTGTCATTAGGACTTAGTGTGTTTCCTGTGGCTTTTTCCATATGCCCCTGGTAGCTTTAAGGTGGTTCCAACATAGCTCTGGGTTCCATTCCATCCCTTCCACCAAGCATATCTGAATGACCTTTCACAAAAGGGCACAATTTCAGAATCAAACTGTGTAATTGGAAACTTGATGCTCTACTGGCATTGATCAAAGGCTGTCCTAGATTGAGTGGAGGGGGATGGTTCCCCAATGAAAAAGTTTGTTCTGTTTTCAGAAAAGTGGGGACATGGATGCTGAGTGACAAGAGCCAACTTGCAACCTAGGCCTGGTTCATAAGGGCTTCTCATCCTTAATCTTTCGAGTAATACGTTTGTCACTCTTTCTCTTCACTTGCCGGTGAACATTGGCCAGAATGTCCTTTAGTTACTGTTTCCCGCTCCACTAGACTGTGAGCTCCTTGAAATTGAGGATTCTTTCCTTCATATCAACAGCATTAACACAGGTGATGTACCAAGAATCTTGCTATGTATTAGGTATGCAGAGATAAACCAGATCGGAACGTGTCCTCGTAAGGTGCTTATCTTGATGAGGGACTTGGGTCATAAATGTGATTTAACTACTCTGGTGTACTCTAGTGTATTTGTGGGACTTCATACCTGGGTACTTCATTTTACAAAGATTTCTATTTTTAGAGCCAGTATGAATTTCTATGTGAGATACTGTTGTGTGTTTTATTTGTTTTGATTTTTTTAGAAGCAGGCTTTTAATATTATTACCATGTGCCTTTAAACACCTAAAGGAAGCTAATGAACTGTTTGTTGAAGCCTCCACTAGACAAATGTACAGAAATGGAAGTGAGGTGATGGGTTTTTATTTTTTGATTTTGCCTTTGTCATGGTATGGAGCTTATTTTTAAAAATTTTACCTTCTATGAGCTTTACTGGAGTATAATTTTATATGCAATAAAATGTACCAATTTTTACTACACAATTAAATGAGTTGTGACAAGTGTACAGTCATGTTACCACCTCTAAAATTCATGATTTAGAACATTAGAAAGCTTATTTTTATAAGTAATACACAATGTGAATGTAGTTTCTCATTTAAGTAACGGGAGCTGGTTGGGTGTGGTGGCTCATACCTATAATCCCAGCACTTTGGGAGGTCGAGGTGGGTGGATCACTTGACCCCAGGAGTTCAGGATTAGCCTGGGCAACATGTAGAAACCCCAACTCTACAAAAAATATGAAAATTAGCTGGGTGTGGTGGCATGCACCTGTGGTGCCAGCTACTCAGGAAGCTGAGGTAGGAGGATAGCTTGAGCCCAGAGGCAAAGCTTGCAGTGAGCCATGATTGTGCCACTGCACTCCAGCCTGGGCAACAGAGCAAGACCCTGTCTCCAAAAACTAAAAATAAATAACAATAGCATATGAAAATGACTCAAAATGAATTCAGAAGGTTGAACTCACCAGCATTAACAGCATACAGATAAGAATATGCTGCATAATTCTCTTCTGGATCAAAACACGTATTTTCCTTCTGTATACAAGCTGAAGTGTATAATTAGTCCATATGAACTGTAGAGTTAGAATATGTGTTTTAAGAGATTCGGCTTTTGCATGCAGCAAAGTGCAACTTTATGAAAGGAAGAGAATGATTATACTGATATTTGATAAGTGAATAAACTGCTTACTTGTATCCTGTCTAAAAATGTGTCTGGCAGTGACCATGGAAACGTGGCCTCAGGGAGTCCCCTCTGGAGGGTCAGAAATAGCAAGAGGGAAATAGAGAGACTGTCTGGTTACTGCCAGCAGGTGTTGAGAAAAGCTTGCAGTCATCGTGGGTAAAACTCCTGAGACATCCATGGGAGTAGCTTATGGTGGGCATTGTACATCAATAAGATTGGGGTTTCTGAGTTTTTACCCTAGGAGCAATGGGAAGAGGGCAGAGGCAAGACTGTACAAATGGGTGGATGGGGTACATTGAGGAAAACAGACAGCCCTACAGGAAGGTTGGAAACATGGGAGTTGATGTCATGAATGACATAATCTGTACAGATGTAAAGCAGGAAGGAAGAAGGGGGCTAGGACTGAGCCTTGAAGAATTCCACTAGTAATGACCAGAGGGAGGATGCCAGGTGGGCGAGGAGTGGCCTGGGTAGTTGGGGAAAGACAGATGAATGTGAGGTAAAAGTCAGGGGAAAAGAGTCTTTTAGGAAGGAGGTAAATGGAGAAATTCTGCCAAGGGGTCGTTGTAAGGTGAGAACTGAGACCTACCCATTGCACTCAACCCAAATGGAGGTTGCTAGTGATCAGGAACCTCTGCGAAGGATGATGGTGCAAAAGCCATGTTAGATGTTTGTTGAGACAAACTTGAGAAATATCTAAATGTTATTACAAATGATCCCATCAAGAAGTGAAAACTGACAAGATCCTGAGAAGGCAGGAGAAGGTGGATTTCAGACCTCACTGCAGGGAGGACACACTGACCCTTTGTAACAAAAAGGAAGGTGTAAAGAACACGGATGTAGGGGCTGGGCATTACGGCTCACGCCCATAATCTTAGCACTTTGTGAGGCTGAGGTGGGTAGCTTGCTTGATCCCAGGAGTTCGAAACTAGATGGGGGCAACATAGTGAGGTCGTCTCTACCAAAAATAAATAAATTAATAGCTGGGCATGGTGGCACATGCCTGTAGTTCCAGCTACTCTGAAGGCTGAGGTGGGAGATCAGTTAAGCCCTGAGGTTGAGGCTGCAGTGAGCTATGATCATGCCACTGCACCTGCAGCCTGGACAGTAGACTGAGGCATTGACACACATACACACACATACACACGTGTCCACACACACAAAGAATATGTTGTGTATAGGTTTCAGGAAGTTACTATTTTTTTTCTTTTTCTTTTTTTTTTTTTTTTTGATACAGAGTCTTGCTCTGCTGCCCAGGCTGGAATGCAGTGGTGTGATCACTGCAGTCTTGACTTCCTGGGGTCAAGCAGTCCTCCCACCACAGTCTTCCAAGTAGCTGGGACCACAGGTGTGCACCACCGTGCTTGGCTAATGTATTTTTTGTAGAGACAAGATCTTGCTATGTTACCCAGGCTGGTCTCAAACTCCTGGACTTAAGTAATCTGCCTTCCTGGGCCTCCTAAAGTGCTGGGATTACAGGCTTGAACCACCGCGCCCAGCCGGGAGTTACTGTTTTCTAGTGTGCATATATCAGTCCAGACTCAAACATTGTGATGGAAAATACATTTCTGCATTAGCTGTTTTAGTGTTTCTCACTTTTTTTTTTCATTATTGCCCTTTAAGGAGAAAAATTAAATTTAAATGAGTTATATTTATTAAGTAACTCAAAATCTTTAATTTTTTTTTTAATTTTACATTTTTGAGAATATGAGGGTTTTTTTTTTTTTTTTTTTTTTTTTTTGAGACAAGGTCTTGCTGTGTTACCCAGGCCAGAGTGCAGTGGTATGATCACAGCTCACTGCAGCCTTAAGCTCCCAGGCTCAAGCAATCCTCCCAACTCAGCTCCCACTACCCACTTCGCTGAGTAGCTGGGACTACAAGTGTGTGCCACTATGCATGCCCAGCTAAATTTTGTATTTTTTGTAGAGGTTTTTTTTTTTTTTTAGATGGAGTCTCGCTCTTTTGCCCAGGCTGGAATGCAGTGGTGGGATCTTGGCTCACTGCAACCTCCACCTTCAAGTGATTCTCATGCCTCTACCTCCCTAGTAGCTAGGATTACAGGTGCACACCACCATGCCCAGCAAATTTTTGTATTTTTATTAGAGACAGGGTTTCACCATGTGGGCCAGGCTGGTCTTGAACTTATGACCTCAAGTGATCCACCCACCACTCCCAGCAGAGATGGAGTTTTGTCATGTTGCCGGACTAGTCTTGAACTCTCTGAGTTCAAGTGATCTGCCTGCCTTGGCCCCCAAAGTTCTGGGATTACAGGCATGAACCACCATGCCTGGCCCAGAATCTTTTAGTTTTATTTTGATGAGATAAATAATAAGTAATATAATTTTGTCAGGTTTGAACTTTGGAGGGCCACAAATCATTGTAATATCTATGATGTTTTGCCCCCTTTATTATTAATTTGCTAGGGCTACCATAATAAAATACTTCACACTGGGTGGCTTAAATAATAGAAATCTATTTTCTCACAGTTCTGGAGATGAGAAATTCAGGATAAAGGTGTCAGCAGGTTTGATTTCTCCGGAGGCACCTCCCCCTTCTGGCTCTGTGTTCGCATGACTTTTCCTCTGTGCATGCACGCCCTGGTATCCGTGTGTGTCCACATTTTCTTCTCTTATAAGGACACTGGTCGCATTGGATTATTGTCTACTCATATGACTTCATCTAATCTTAATTACCTTTTTAAAGACTGTGTCTCTAAATACAGTCACATTCTGCTGTCCTAGAGTGTAGGGCTTCAACATATGAATTTTAGGGGGATGTAATTCAGTCTGTAACACCTCCCAATAAGCTACCTTTGCCTCCCCTCCACCACAGAGGCACACTGCCCCTTTGAGAAGGCATGAGCTAGTTGATAAAGGTTACTCTCTATTTTGCTTACTGGTAGAGTACTGGGGATATAAAGTTGCATTCCTCTATTGAGCACCTAATGTATGTTGGGTACCATACCAGTCTCTGGGAATATAAATGTCTCGAAGGAATTCTTCAATATATAAAATAAATATAAACTAAAATGCTGTAATATAATGATAAGTATACTAACAGACTGAGATGTTCATTAACTGTTTCTTGAGTAACTGAAGTGGCCGTGATTAATTCTGCTGAAAGTAGTTAGAAACAACTGCACGGGAGAGGTGGCGTTTTTTGGAGGTGGATGAATTGGATTTGTGAATATAGAGCTGTGATCGGGCCACTGCACTCCAGCTGGGATGACAGCAAGACACCATCTCAAAAAAGAAAAGAAAAAGAAATCCAAGTAGAAAAACAACTGAAGGTGCCTCAGGCATGGAGGAGTGAAAATGCAGGCCTTATTGGAAGAATCATGAATAGCATAGTATTTAGAAACCATAGGTAGTATGTTGAGAAGAAGAAATAGTGAGATGTGGAGCCAGATTCTGAAGGATGTTGAATACGATTTTGCTGAGGGATTTGAATTTTTTTCTTTGAGCAATGAATGAGGAATTAACAAAGTGAGCAGGAGTGTGACACTCCAGGAGGCCATGTCAAATGCTTATATTGTGCCCTCCAGAAGCACAGACACCACATCAAAGGGAGTGCCATTCACATCCTAGACATGAGCTCACATGAGAGTGGCTGGTGTAGAGATTTCAGGCTTCTCAGTTGAATCCTGGAGCTGCAGAGGAGAACTCTTCCTTCATAAATTCTGCCAGCCACCCCTCTATGCACATGCACACACCACTTTATGGCGGACATACATGTGTCTGCTGCACCATTGCATATGTCTCCTGGATATCCCCAAAGGTGGCATCTCTTGTCACTTCTTCTCTGCCACTGTTAGGTTCCTAATCACTGTCTCTCACCCACTTTGAAACCTGACACAGTCACCTCATCTCAAAGGCATGGGCCAATGAAATGTGCATGCTTACAGCATATGTGCCCTGGCATGCGGTGGGGGTGTTGTGAAAAGCTGAGTGTGGGCTTCTCTTTATGAAGGTAAAGCTGTAACATTTGGCCACTTCTTCGAGTAGGGCTTTCATGGTGTGCAGTAATATAATAATTAAAGTCTTCATTGATGAAGAGAAGCCTTTCCCAATTTGCACGAAGGTAAATTGAATTGGTCATGAAAGTGAAAGTGATATGATCAGGAAAGTGTTTTTAAAAAAATAATCCTAGTGGCAAAATGGAATTTAGATTAGATGGGAGTTGGGGCAGTAAGAGGGGAGGTGGTCAAGAGAACGTTTTCATATGTTCCGCTTTGCTAGAACAGGAATCCCTGCGCACGTGACTTAGGAATGAGAGAAACGTAAAACACACAATGATCCAGCATATAAAAGGTAATAAACACTTGTGGCCTCCTTTTCCTTCTGCTTTACTCTTTTGTTTGCAAACCCTCTTTGATGACTTTTTAAAAAAAAATTTTATTATTATTATTTTTGTGTGTGCAAGACGGGGTCTTAGTCTGTCGTCCAGGCTGGAGTGCAGTGGTGTGATCGCTGCTCACTGCGGCCTCGACCTCCCAGGCTTCAGTGATTTTCTCACCTCAGCCTCTTTAAGTAGCTGGGACTACAGACATGTGCTACCACATGCCTGGCTAATTTGTGTATTTTTTGTAGAGTCAGGATTTCACCACGTTGCCCAGGCTGTTCTCCAACTCCTGAGCTCAAGCAATCCGCCTGCCTCGGCCTCCCAGAGTGCTGAGACTGCAAGTGTGAGCCACCATGCGGGTTTTGATAACTCATTGTGGAGAGTGCTTTAAGAGCAGCATTTTTCTCCCCTGATAAGTTACATGTTTGTTATTTTGCAGCTTTTAGGATTTAATTTACTTTCAGTATTCAAGCAGCATGTTGATCAGGAGGTCCCAAGGATGCCAGTGAAGTTCATCTGTCTATTTTGAGATTGTTGCTGTCCCTGGGCTCAAGGAGGTTAAATAATTTGTTCAAGCTTCTACAAGGTTATTGTATGGTGGAGGAAATGGCGGTATTAAATCTCTAAATGACTTGTTTTGTTTCACAGTAAATTGGGATAGAGCCAAGGTTTGTAATCATTCCTGTGTTCCGCTAAGACTCCAAAGTTGAGCCAGGCGCTAATTGGGCACACTGTCCTATCCAACCATTAGGTTCATTCCTATTGGACTTTATTCTGAGAGAAGAAAAAGAAAGGACCTCTTTGCTCCAGATATTTGGAAACATTTGTGTTATTGGGTCATGGATAGGAAAGAGCCTCAGAAATCCTCTGCCCCAGTGCCTACATGTTATTGGTGAAGTAATTAAAGCTCCGGAGAGGCTGTAACTTAAATGACACAGATGTTTGGTGACAGGAAGCAGGACTCCTGATTCCAAATTTAATGTTTTTTCAATGAATATGTAATCTATCCCTGTAACTTGAAAAAACAAATATACAAAAACTCAAAAGAGGTAAATTCATTTGTGTCCAAAAAAAACGACAAAAAGGACTGCAACAATTTAGGTGAAACATTTGACTACTTTGTATGGACTTTAAAGTATACAGATTGTGAACAGGGACTGAAAGTTAGTCAATGAAGGTATAGAAAACTTACTTTCAGGGTAAGCGAGGAAGCTTCTCTTTTTGTGATGTAAATCAGAATAGAATTGCCCAGATACAGGCTATCTTTTATCTCACAAGGGTCTTGTAAACCAGTAATAAATGTGCTTTCTATTTGCAGTTTCAGCTAACCTCTATAAATTAGAAAAATAAATGGATACTGGTGAATCAGACACCTGCAGAGCTACTTGATAGGCCTCCCCTCGAGAGCCAGATATAAGTCTGTGTTTGTGTGTTCAGAGGGTAATATATCTAGGATGTGCATTGCTAAGAGACAAAATACAAATTTTTTGGTTCCCAGAGGTCTGAGATGGTTCCCACTTCTTTAGATGATATCAGATAATTTATAAGACGTGAGACTGATAAAAGACGATGTGACACCCCGTAATTCAATACAGGAACTCACAGAAGATCTCTGGAATCATTTTGGTTTTCTAATATATTAACAGTTTGTGAGGAAAGGAAGGAAGCCAGGTTATATACATTGAAAAGTATGCACAGATGCACCCAGCATCCACAGAGATGTATTTCCATTTGTATTTTATTACATTGGCAAATTACAAAGGGCTGGGAAAGTGGGAGATGAGAGACTGCAATTTGTGAAACTATTATTTTAGAGCTGAATTGTCCAGGGAATGTACAATTCAACTTTAAAAGAAATGTAAAAGAAAATAAGAAGACATTTTGTGTGGTGTCTGTGTCTGATTTCTTACCTTTATAGAGGGGTATTGCTTCAAGGTTGTATCTTGTAATCTTACTGCTAGGGGCTTATGGCTGTGTGATTCTTCCCAGGATTGGTCAGACCTCAGCAGAGTCATGAACATTTCAGACCTTATTGTGACTCTTCATGTTACCACTTTCTGTTTATTGGTTTTGATTTATTTACTTATTTTGAAACAGGGTCTTGCCCTTTTGCGCAGGCTGGAGTGCAGTTGTACAAACATGGCTCATGGAAGCCTCAACTTCCTGGGCTCAGATGATCCTCCCACCTCAGCCTCCCAAAGGGCTGGGACCACGTGCACACACCACCATGCCTGGCTAATTTTTTTATTTTTTTGTAGAGATGGGATCTTGCTATGTTGCCCAAGCTGGTCTTGAACTCCTGGCCTCAAGCAGTCCTCCAACCTTGGCCTCCCAAAGTGCTGTGATTACAGGCGTGAGCCACTGCATCCAGCCTGATTTATTTATTTATTTATTTATTTTGGTTGTGCGTTTTTTTTTTTTTTTTTTTTTTTTTTTTTTGAGACAGAGTCTCGCTCAGTCACCCAGGCTGGAGTGCAGTGGCCTGATCGCGGCTCACGGCAAGCTCCGCCTCCCGGGTTCACGCCATTCTCCTGCCTCAGCCTCCTGAGTAGCTGGGACTACAGGCGCCTGCCACTACACCCGGCTAATATTTTTTGTATTTTTAGTAGAGACAGGGTTTCACCGTGTTGGCCAGGATGGTCTCGATCTCCTGACCTCATGATCCTCCCGTCTCAGCCTCCCAAAGTGATGGGATTACAGGCATGAGGCATTGCGCCTGGTCGCCTGATTTATTTTTAATACATTAAAGTTTAATTATTAGGGACAGAGGAGCAACTTTAGACTCTCTGCACTTCAAATATTGGGATTTAGGGCCAACTTTATTAAGTAGTATTATCTTCCATATGTATTTGCATAGCTTCCCTCATAAAATTTCTATCCCATATTAGGAAAGATCAGAATGTTAATTTTAGTTAACCTAGTAAATATCTAGATATTTTAAGTTAATTTATTGGATATAATTTCAAATCAAATGTATGTCTTAATTATGTTTCTGAGCTTTTTCTAAGTCTTCTTTTTTTAAAATTTTTAAATTTTTTTATTTTATGGGGATGCGGTCTCACTCTGTGGCCTAGGCTGGTCTCAAGCTCCTAGACTCAGGTGATCCTCCTGCCTCAGTCTCCCAAAGTGCTGGGATTTTAGGCATGATTGCGGTGCCCAGCCTAAGTCTTCTATTTTAAAGGCCTTCCTTGCTGTACATACTCTTTACTTCCTGGGACATTGATAAGTTTAACCTAGAAGTAGCTGCAACATAGAGGACAATAACTCAGACCCACATTTGACAGATCTTCTCTTTTCACTCCCTTATTCTGCCTCCTGGTCTTATCATTTAGCTTAATATTTTATATGACATTAGAATTGTCTAACGAGTGTTGGTACTGAGAATTGACTATGACTGTGCAACACATCTTTCTTTCTTCCAAAATTGGCAAAACGACAGTTGGTTAATCATTCTGCAGGGTGGTACCTAGTCAAATGGAGTCCTGTCTTTCGAAACCAGTCATCTAGGCCGGGCTTGGTGGCTCACGCCTGTAATTCCAGCACTTTGGGAGACTGAGACAGGCGGATCTCCTGAGGTCAGGAGTTTGAGACCAGCCTGGCCAACATGATGAAACCCTGTCTCTACGAAAAATACAAAAATTCACTGGGCGTGGTGGCAGGCGCCTGTAGTTCCAGCTACTTGTGGGGGCTGAGGCAGGAGAATTGCTTGAACCTGGGAGGCAGAGGTTGTAGAGAGCTGAAATTGTACCACTGCACTCCAACCTGGGTGACAGAGTAAGACTCCATCTCAAAAGATAAATAGATAAATAAATAAATAAATAAACCAGCCGTTTAAATAATCATTCATTCCCTTTTTTCTTCAATAACTACTACATTATAGAGGAATTCAGAGCCCAGGATCCTTGCCCAACCCCCACCCCATGCTGTGTGACTTGATTATATAACTTAATCTCTCTGAGCCCATTTCCTTGTCTATACTATGAAGACAATTATAGGGCTCACTTGTGTGAATTAAATAAGATATTATCTAGAAAACATTCTCTCTGACTTTAGAACTCAGTAAGAACTCAGTAAACATTAGTTATTAATCAGTTACTATATGAAAAATCATTGTACAGGCATGCTCAAGATTATGTTTTAGAGAGACACTTAATTTGTATCACATTTTTCAATTTCTAAAAGCTGCTGTCTTGCATTCTCATTTGAACTTCAAGAAAATGATTGATTATGGTTGAGATGAAGAGTCACCAAAGTTGTTACCAACTTTAGGAAGTTAGTTATTTTATTTATAATTATATTTTACTTTCCATGGTCAAGGACAGTACCAACCCTTTGCAACATCTATTTTGTTTTTTTTGTTTTGTTTTGTTTTGTAGAGCTGTGATCTCTCTATGTTGACCAGGCTGGTCTCAAACTACTGGTCCATCCCCCTGCCATGGCCTCCCAAAGTGCTGGAATTATAGGCATAAGGAACTGCACCAGCCTAACACAGCCCATTTTATTTCTGAGATTTCCTTATGGTTTTTAGGCCAGCAACGTAAGGTTGACCCTCAGTTTTGCCTTGGAAGTTAGAGTATAATGTCTGTCTCTTTAAGACAGTTGATTTTAACCCCAGCTGAAAATTAGGATGACCTGGGAGAGACTTTGGCTGTTACTGATGAAATACAGATGCCTGGCCCCGTGCCCCAGAGTCTGATTAAGTGGTCTGGGTTGGGCCTGTGGCATCAGCAAGTTTGAACTGTGCAGCCCCTGCTCTAAGGAATACTTTTTAGTGTGCTTACTTTCCCCCACCTACCCCCATACCCTGCTCCCAAATTAAAAGCCTATAGCTCATCAGCAAATTGCAACAATTCCAGATAGTCTATAGATTAACAGCAGTTAATTTGTAGATAAATGAATTAGCTAAGTACATATACTGTTTAAAAAATAATTTTTTTTTTTTTGAGACGGAGTCTCGCTTTGTCGCCCAGGCTGAAGTGCAGTGGCGCAGTCTCGGCTCACTGCAAGCGCTGCCTCCTGGGTTCACACCATTCTCCTGCCTCAGCCTCCCGAGTAGCTGAGACTACAGGTACCTGCCACCACGCCTGGCTAAGTTTTTGTATTTTTAGTAGAGACAGGGTTTCATCATATTAGCCAGGATGGTCTCGATCTCCTGACCTGGTGATGTGCCTGCATCAGCCTCCCAAAGTGCTGGGATTACAGGTGTGAGCCACCGCGCCTGGCTGTTTAAAAATATTTTAAGGGTTGGGTGTGGTGGCTCACACCTGTAATCCCAGCACTTTGGGAGGCTGAGGTGGGTGGATCACCTGAGGTCAAGAGTTCGAGACCAGCCTGGCCAACATGGTGAAATTCCGTCTTTACTAAAAATACAGAAATTAGCTGGGTGTGGTGGTGCACACCTGTAGGCCCAGCTGCTTGGGAGGCTGAGGCACGAGAATTGCTTGAACGCAGGAGGTGAAGGTTGCAGTGAGCTGAGATTGCACCACTGCACTCCAGCCTGGGCAACAGAGGGAGACTCTGTCTCAAAAAAAAAAAAAAAAAAATTAAGTCCGGTTGTGTTTTATCAATACAGATTAACCATAACATATCTCCTGGAGTATTAAAAATTTATTTGGAGTTTCAATAACATTATATAGGCCGGGCGGGGTGGCTCAAGCGTGTAATCCCAGCAGTTTGGGAGGCCAAGACGGGTGGATCACCAGGTCGGGAGATTGAGACCATCCTGGCTAACACGGTGAAACCCTGTCTCTACTAAAAATACAAAAGAAAAATTAGCCGGGTGCGGTGGCGGGCGCCTATAGTCCCAGCTACACGGGAGGCTGAGGCCAGAGAATGGCGTGAACCCGGGAAAGCAGAGCTTGCAGTGAGTGGAGATCACGCCGCTGCACTCCAGCCTGGGCGACAGAGCAAGACTCTGTCTCAAAAAAAAAAAAAAAAAAAAAAATTCTCTTGATTCTTGTCACTCTATAAGACCCTTACTGTTCTCTTTTTAAAGATTCTGATCACACCAGTTTATGAAAACACTTGTTTGGTTTACATGAGTAATCTCTGATTTTGTAGCAAATAAATGTGTTTAGCCATCCTGAGACAAATTCATTCATAATCCTCAGAGAAGATTCCCTGAGGGCATGAACATTCCATATGCCTGTAATGATGGAATATACCTTTGGGAGAGGAACTTATACCTTCAGGAGAGGAACTTCCTTGTTTAAAAACACTTTTAACAACTGCTGAGGACTATGGGTGTTGTGATTAAATTAAAGTGGTCGTTGAGCTGTGGAGTGTTTAATTCTGTGGTTTCTTCTGATCTTCGTCTGCCTTTGAGTACAGCAGCACTGTTTCTGTTCTATAGATCTGGCAGCTGTTAGGAATGCCATGCATGTTTGCTGAGAATTGGGTGGTAATTTTATGTACAATAACTGCTGATTGGGTTGCACAGGGTTGAGTTTTTTTTAAAATTTGTCTTCCCACATGAAGTTGGTTAGATCGGAGAATTTGCTCCAATTGCTAAAGATTGCTTTTAAATGTGTAGCATATTAGCCATAGTTGTTGCCATAAGCAGCTGCAGGCTGCATATTAGCTTGAATACACAATAAACATTTTATGGTTGGAATAGTGAATATCACTGGAGGAGAGAGCCTATTTCAAAGAGAACATAAATTGGCCTATAAAAAAATAAGCACAAACCTTAAACCTTAGGTTGTTAGGTTTTGTGAGTCCTCTGCATAGAACTGATGAAAGGGCTACCTTGTTACATTTACAGTGTTAGCTAGGTTCATTTTAATTGTTTCACCTGAAGCTGTGGTTTGAATGTGTCCCCCAAAATTTCATGTGTTGGAAACTGAATCCCCAGTGCAACAGTGTTGAAAAGTAGAGCCTAATCAGATCTGATGGGAAAATGAGAGCAGAGCCCTCATGAATGGACTAATGTCATTGTTAAGGGAGTACGTTAGTTATGAGAGTGAGTTGTTATAAAGTGAGTCTGGCTCCTAGTGCCTCTGTCTTGTGTGTTCACTTCCACCTTCCCCCTTCAACTGTGGGATGGCCAGTGCCAAGCCCTTGGACTTCCCAGCTTCTGGAACCATGAGATATAAATTTCTTTTCTTTGTAAACTACCCGGACTGTGGTTTTCTGTTGTAGCCACACAAAACTAAGACACCAGGTGTCCAAGTTTGGATTCTGATCATTTAATGGAGATAATTTAGATGTTAATACCAACACAGAAGTTATTTTAAAATCTAATATGGCCAGGAATGGTTCACATCTGTAATCCCAGCACTTTGGGAGGCTGAGGCAGGAGGATTACCTGAGCCCAGGAGTCCAAGACAAGCCTGGGCAGCATAGTGGGACCCCATCTCTACATAAAATTTTTTAAAAAGCCAGGTGTGGTGGCATGCACCTGTGGTCCTAGCTACTTGGGAGGCTGAGTTAGGAGGATCACTTGAGCTTGGGAAATGAAGGCTGTGGTGAGCTGTGATTGTGCCACTGCACTCCAGCCTGAGTGACAGAGTGAGACCCTGTCAAAAAAAAAAAAAACAAACAACCAATATTCTCCTTGTCCCCAGCATTCTTCATTACTTGTGAAATTGCGAGTATATCCTTATTGTTTTATCTCTGAAGGGGAAAGTTCTGGGAACTGCCTTGTGTGATGAGTACACATTTTCCTGTTTTCTTTGTGTGACAAATGACTACCTAAGATGCAAATGTTAATGCATAATTTATCTGAGTTTGTAATTAGAGCAAGGCACTCCAAGCAGTGATTAAGTCCTTTTTGTTCATGCCATCTTTGTGCACTGTCATGAAGAGGTGGGTGCTCGCTGGGCTGATTGCTGGTCCTTTTCTGATTAGGAGAGAACCCTCAAAAGCAGCACTTCTGACTTTTTTCAGATCTTTCTGAATGGCAGGGAGCCTTGGCTCCTTTTCAGAGATCTTCCTTGTCTTACGGATAAGTGGTGGGCGGGACACTGCCTAATGATAACTATGATCATGTAAAATAGGCACTGATTAAAGAGTAGCTCATTGGGCCCGCCTGGGTGCATTATTCTCATTGGGAGGCACATTACTGGGGTGGGATCGAGGGAATTCTCTTTGATATTCAGGAGATAAATTGTACTCATCAGAACCCCATCAGTTAGTTAAAGGCAATTTAGAATGTGCTTTCCTGATTTTAAGAGGGAAAAATGCCCCCAAAAATTATGTATTTCAATTGGAAGGAGGAGAGAGAAAAGCCATCTCGGAAACCTGGCAGCAGGCCTGCAGACAAGCAGCTCTTTGGGCTGTTGCAGTGGTTATGTCTTTGTCTTATGAAGGACAGACTGTGACTACACAAGTGACTGCTAAAGAGACTTTTCATATTCATGAAAGGTTTCCTGCGAAGTTGCAGAAGGAAATAGTTTGTATCTGCCCTTTGACTTTGCACCAGTGTCAGCCAAATCATACAACAGACCTCAGTTTAGGCCTTAATAGAATTTAACCTTCAAGACTAAATCTAGTACTTGAGTGGGAAAGCTAGATCTTACAGTTCTCTGCACCTAACAGCAAAAAAGGGAGAGGGGCTCATTCGATGCAGTCCTACCATTAGGTTATTAGCTGACCAGGACAGGAACTGTTACAGTAGGTAGTCAGGCATGAGCAGGGCGAGAGAAGGCTCTCCCCAACCCCCACGAGGAGTGTCAGGCGACCATCAAGTAATGGTCAGGCAATTGTTAGCTGTTTCTGTAAAACAATGATTGGTCGCAGCCAACACCAGAGAAAGAGTCTCCCAACAGATAGAAAACACCTGAAACTGGTGATCAGCAGCTTCCCCGTAAGATCTTGGAAGCTGGGCGAGTGGGCTGAAGCTTGTGCACTAAGAGGTAAAATGGCAGAGTTTAATAGGTGTATGACCTTCCTCTAGAAATGCTAGATTGGTAAGGGAAGAATGCCTCAGGTGAGCATGTGTACAACTCCAGTAGACACCTTGCTCATGCAGGCCCTCCCAAGTGCTGAAAGGCCATTGCGCATGCGGGCAGCCCATCCCAAGGGAAGAACTGGGGGAGAAGGAGGGCGCAAGACCCCGGAAGCGTGTCAACATGTAAAACCCCAAGTCAAAGGCCAGACTGTGCACTTGATCTCGCAAGTCACCTGCTTAGCCCTCTCCCAGGTATAAAGACTTCCTTTCATTCCTGCTCGAAAGCCTTTTAATAAACTTTCACTCCTTCTCTCAAACTTGCCTTGGTCTCTGCCTCTGCTTTATGCCCCGTAGTTGAATTCTTTCTTCTGAGGAGGCAAGAATTGAGTTTGCTGCAAACCCACGTGGATTCATCACTGGGAACATACTTTGGTGCTCTGTGACTTGGATACGTTCTGCTGCTAACAGAACCAAGGCCTGTACTTCTGAATGTGTGGACACTGTTGCAATCCCAAAGTAGTGATGGGTTTTAATACTCATTGTATTTGCAAATAACTCAAAGTTATTTGCAACAGTCTGGCAGTGACACTTAGCATTGCATGTATTTTCCTTCATATAGTGAGTGCTCCAGAAATGGCCAATCCGCAATTCTCACTGATCAGTTCTGCATTTTAGTTCGTTCTGACTGCGGGGCTGATTACCAAGCCAGTTAGCTCAGTTTCCCCAAGGTGATCTTGCTTTTCAGTATCAAGTATATGATTTGGCTTGATCTGGAGATGCAGTGTTCAATAGATGCTCTGAGCAGCCCATGCTAGGGCTCAGTAAGAGTGTGTTCCTTGGCCCGGCGCGGTGGCTCACGCCTGTAATCCCAGCAGTTTAGGAGGCCGAGGCGGGCAGATCATGAGGTCAGGAGATCGAGACCATCCTGGTTAACAAGGTGAAACCCCATCTGTACTAAAACTACAAAAAATTAGCTGGGCATGGTGGCGGGTGCCTGTAGTCCCAGCTACTCGGGAGGCTGAGGCAGGAGAATGGCGTGAACCTGGGAGGTGGAGCTTGCAGTGAGCCGAGATTGCGCCACTGCACTCCAGCCTGGGTGACAGAGCGAGACTCTGTCTCAAAAAAAAAAAAAAAGTGTGTGTTCCTTAATGCTACAAAGTTCTGCCCTCACTACCATTAGAAGCCAAAGCGCCCCCGCCGTCTGTAAGTCCTTGTGTTTGTTTGTGTTGGTCAGATTTCACACATCTTTATTCTTCCCTTCTTGGCTTAAGGCACAGTCTCTTATCCAGGACTCTCATCTGACACAAGTAGGACCTTTCCTTCTGAAAAATGACAAAAATCTTCCCAACATAAAAATTAACTTCTAAAAATCCCTGCACAGGACTGAACTGACTGATGTTTTAGAGTTGTCATCATATTTAGAAGGAAAAAAATAGACTGTTAAAAACTTTAGACAAATTAAACAATTTGAGCATAGAATGATTTGTACATCAGGCAGCCTTCTGAACAAGAAGTGGTTCAGAGGCCAGGCACAGTGGCTCACGCCTGTAATCCCAGCACTTTGGGAAGCTGAGGTGGTTGGATCACCTGAGGTCAACAGTTCTAGACCAGCCTGGCCAACATGGTGAAACCCCATCTCTACTAAAAATACGAAAATTAGCCACTGTGGTAGTGGGCGCCTGTAATCCTAGCTACTCAGGAGGCTAAGGCAGGAGAATCGCTTGAACCCAGGAGACAGAGGTTGCAGTGAGCCAAGATCGCGCCATTGCACTACAGCTGGGTAACAAGAACGAAACTCCGTCTCAAAAATAAATAAATAAATAAAAATAAAAAGTGGTTCAGAGAGCTCTACTCTGCAGTATGTGGACAGAAATAGAAGTAGGGTACAGAAACAGTTTGATTGCTTACAGCTGGGCATTGGCTTTATTTGATCATAATCTAATCCATTGGTGGCCTGTGATTGACAGCTAATTGTCCCAAAAGTATACAGTACACCTAAGTTAGGCTTTCAGTTAGGTTATAATTCCTGAAGTAGAGATTTAAAATACAGGGCAGCCACAGGCCAAATTTAGTTTAACAGGATGTATTTATACTAAAAAATGATTTGTTGCTTATCTGAAATTCAGATTTAACTAGGTGTCCAGTATTTTATCTAACCAACCCTAGATGCAAGTAGTTTTTAAATTTTTATTTATTTATTTATCTTCTTGAGACAGAGTCTTACTCTGTCACCCATGCTTAGAGTACAGTGGCACGATCTTGGCTCACTGCAACTTCTACCTCCTGGGTTCAAGTGATTCTCCTGCCTCAGCCTCCCGAGTGGCTGGGATTACCACTACGCCCAGCTAATGTTTGTATTTTTCATATAGACATGGTTTCACCGTGTTGGCCAGGCTGGTTTTGAACTCCTGACCTCAGATGATCCACCCACCTCAGCCTTCCAAAGTTCTGGGATTACAGGCATGAGCCACTATGCCTGGCCAGTTTTTTTTTTAAAAGAAAGACAAAGATAAAGGAAATAACCCTGCTGATATTTAGTTGGGGTGAGGATAAGATGGGAGGGGCAAAGCAATAGAAGTGTTTCCTGAGTACTACAACTGTGAGGAAAATTGACCTCACTCCAGTTCACAACAAACTAAACATTTTCAAAATTATGCTAGAAACAGCAGGGGAAATGGGGAGGATATACATTTGCAGTGTGAGTAGCGAGGTTCATAGAAGATGTTCCCTCTGATACTGGGAAATGAAAAATAGTACATCAACAGCTGGGAAAGTTCTTTATTGTTTACTTGGTCTGATATCTTCCTTTCCACTGGGGGGAAATTGGAACTGAAATATTAAGAGGCTGAGTTACCTGACCACATTTTCATCATCATTTAGAGGCTGAACAAAGACCAGAATTTTGATATTTATTTGATCCTTCATTCCTGGAAAAAAACCTGTACAACATGCCTCTGATATACCATAAGTTTTAGAGTCAATCCATGTAAAATCAAGTGCTTTTGATAATGGAAGCATCTAAATTGAGCTTCTTGTATAAAAGTGACTGCTGCAGAAATTAAAGTAGCAGTCACTGAAAAAAAAATTCTGCTCTATTTCAGAAATTGTACTTTCCCTCCTGCTGTGGCCAGATTCACAATGCCCTCAGCATACATTCTTAATTTGGTCTGCTATAGGTAGCATCCCTATAAACTAAGTGAATTTGGATTAAATAATTTCAATGGTAATTTCTAAGTCTATGACTCAGAAATCTGTATTGTTTGAATCTCTCTTAAGGAATTTCCAGTCTTACTGATTTCAGACATACCCACATAAAATAGAGGTGATTAAAACATTGTTCAAAAGTTAATTTTAGTTGGCCGGGCACAGTGGCTCAAGCCTGTAATCCCAGCACTTTGGGAGGCCGAGGCAGGCAAATCACAAGGTCAGGAGATTGAGACCATCCTGGCTGACACATTGAAACCCCATCTCTACTAAAAATACAAAAAAATTAGCTGGGCGTGGTGGCGAGCACCTGTAGTCCTAGCTACTTGGGAGGCTGAAGCGGGAGAATGGTGTGAACCCGGGAGACGGAGCTTGCAGTGAGCAGAGATTGCACCAGTGCACTCCAGCCTGGGCGAAAGAGCGAAACTCTGTCTCAAAAAAAAAAAAAAAAAAATTAATTTTAGTTGACTAAGTTCAATTAAAAGTTGGGCTTTGCTGCAGCTGTTCATTTAGAAAAAGGTCAAAATTAAAATTCAGCATATTTAATGCAGAAAGTAAATGTTGTTGGGGTTAAGGGATTGTAGTGTTAACTGGAGTGAATCTTCTTGGAGAATATGAATTGAACTCAACCTTGAGGGAGCAGAAGAACTTGAGGACTTAGGTTGAGGGTAGGAGAAGAGGAGAGTTTTAGAAAACCAAACATTGGCTACTGCATAAAATTTGTGCTTGGAAATAGTGTCAGATAGCATTACCACAACTTCCATTGTCCATGCTCTTAGTTCTTCCATAATTATACTTGAATCCCTCAAACTGGCTGGTCTACTCATTCCACTTCTTTTCTAAGGAAGCTTCTTCAGGGTCCTCCCAGCCACTCCCTCATCTAACTGGGTAAAAGATAAATTGACAAATGCGTGCATCTTGTGACATGTCCAGAATATGACTCAATAATGTTGTTAAATTATTGCCTTCTCTTGTGTCTCTTGTGTTCTGCTTAAAGAGATCGTCAGTTTGTTCAAGCTGTTTTTAGTTGTTGCTCCTCTGGTGCCTAGCTTTGAGCTTTGTACACAGTAGTTGTTGAGTTGAGTAACATAGTTTGTTCTGAGTCATTTGTTCCATATGCTTGAAGACTTGGCTTGACCTAGTAGATAATAGGAAAGAAATGGAAATGCTCTTTGATGAAGAAGGCCCTTTCTTATTCATCCTTTTTAAATCGTCTTTGTGCCCATATGCAGCAGCTTTCAGCAAACCTGTATTTGGCAGTGTGGCCTGTATGACTAAAGAAATCTATAGATCATGGACCCCCAAGCCCCTAGTTTTGAGTGAAGTGAGACCCAGAATAGTTCATAACTTCCTCAAGGTTACTAAACATGCAGTTCTCCTCACTCTGTAGAGTGCTTTTTTTTTTTTTTTTTTGGTTTGTTTTTTTTTGTTTTTTTTGATACCTTGCTCTTTCTCATCTTTGCCTGGCAGTACAAAAAATTTTGCTAGATCCAAGGGTGTTCAATTATCCATCTCTGCCCTTTCCTTGTCATAGGAATGGAGTAGAGGAACACCTAGAAGTCAAGGACTTGGCTGCTTCTTAACCCTGTACTACATTTGTGTCTTAGGGAATTCACTTAATTTCTCCAAGCTTCTATTTCTACATCTTTAGAAATGAGGTAGTCCTCATATGAATGCTAGGTCTCTTCTAGTTGTATTTAGTAATTTAGCAGTAGTTCTGAATTCTGTTGACTTTCTGAGGATCCAAGGATCTTCTGTTCTCCTCCTTCCCTCCTACAAAACATTTCCACAGCGTTTGCTAAAAGTAGAGGGCTGTAAGCATGTGTGGGAGTGAGGGGGAGGGCAGAGGTGGGGTGAGGGAGATGGATCTGGGCTATGGTGTGCAGCAGACCTGCTGCCCTTCACTCTCCTGCCCTTCACTCTGCAGTGGTAGCATGGGATACAGAAAACCAGCCGACTCAACAGGATAGTCTCTGACTTTTGGACATTGAGTATCTTTTTGGTGTTGGATGCCCTGTCTTCATTTCCCCTCTTCTTGTGGTCTGGGTTGTTTGGTGTCTCAATGTCTGTGAAGCATAATAAGACAAAAAGCAGACAGACCTGCTCTTTCAACGTGTCCCCAGGGATGGAATAAAGGCTCCTAAGGAATTCGGAGGCGTCGTGTGATGAAGCCATGGCAGCTCCCTCTGGTGAGGGAAAGAAATGTGCCCTCTTCACCTCCTTTGAAGTGCTGAGCCTACCCAAAAGGATGTGTTTTTTCTAGAAGGAAAAGTCTCCACTTTTGGCAGCAGAACTGAAATAGAAAAATTGAGCTTGACCTATTTCCTTAGCAGTGAGTGCCTTGCATTGTCCTCTCAGGCAGTATGAAAATCCTTGAACTGGGAAACTGACAGCTGCAATCAGACACTTGCATTGAGGGAAACATCATGAATTTTAATAGGAGTGCCGCTCCTGGATGAGGTTGGGAGAGGAAAGAGAGCCAAGCCAATTCGAACAAAAGGAGCAGAAGGGGCTTTATTACATGAATAGCTCATGGCAGTGATGAGAGTAATATTCAAATTATTTATTCCACAACGATTTTGATGATTTAAGAGGGAAGGATTGCCGAATTCTTGTGAAGTGGAAGGGGTTATGAATCTTCCATGATTATTAATCCCACTGTACTGAAGGCAAAGAAGGAGGGTATATCAAAACATGACTTGTTAACAGTAGCAGTCCTCAGACACTGCACTTTAGTGATACCCAGGAAATGAGCCCCGGGAATGGCAGTCACCACTACTCAGATAAATGCGCTTCCCTCCTGGACTTACCACACACAGGCACAGACGCACGTGAATGCCCACAGAGCCAGTTTCTGGACATCCTTTCTGCCCTCTTTGATGTACGTAGCACTTCCCCTACTGAGTAGCCATGCGGCATCCTGTTTGTCCAGGAAGGAAGTGTTGGAATCTGTTCCTATTGTCAGACCTCTCTTGTGAAGCTGCTGCTTGTCAGCATTGATATTCCCAAGGTGGTCTCCTAAGTCAGGAAGGGTGTAGAGGCAGTACTTCTGGTTTTATATAATAGTCCCATCCACTTCTTTCATACCGTGCCTTCCATGCCACTCCCAGGTTAATGTTTGTCAGAAGTGGGGACTGCTTTTGAAAATTCATGCAACCGTGAGCTGCTTTTGTATTTGTGGTCACGCTTCGAAGGGGACCTGAGGGCCGGGCACAGTGGCTCACATCTGTAATCTCAGCACTTTAGGAGGCCGAGGCAGACGGATCATGAGGTCTGGAGTTCACGACCAGCCAGGCCAACATGGTGAAATGCCCGTCTCTACTAAAAATACAAAAACTAACCGGGCATGGTGGTACGTGCCTGTAATCCCAGCGACTTGGGAGCTTGAACCAGGGAGGCGGAGGTTGCAATGAGCCAAGATTGTGCCATTGCACTCCAGCCTGGGTTACAAGATTAAAACTCCATCTCAAAAAAAAGGGGGCCTGAATGTAGTCATTTCAGAATCCCACTTTTCTGAATACGTCAAAAAATAATGTTTTAAGTAAAGATGGTACTTAATAAAATACATTAGGCTGGGCATGGTGGCTCACACCTGTAATCCTAGAGCTTTGGGAGGCTGAGGCAGGTGGATCATCTGAGGTCAGGAGTTCAAGACCAGCCTGACCAACATGGTGAAATCCCATATCCACTGAAAATACAAAAATCAGCCAGGTGGTAGTGACACGCACCTGTAATCCCAGCTACTCGGGAGACTGAGGCCAGAGAATCGCTTGAACCTGGGAGGCAGAGGGTGCAGTGAGCCAAGGTCACACCATGGCACTCCAGCCTGGGCGATGGAAAAAAATAAAATTATATATATATATATATATATATATATAAAGCTTTGTTCATCAAGTTCCTCTGTTGGTGACTGTTTAGCCCAGGGAGATTTCAACCAAGGACAGTTACCTGTGAGAGTGCTGGCTGACTTTGCAAAAACCATTTAGGAAGTACTGAAGAAAACAACCATACGCTGAACAGAAACAGCAGTTGTGGTCTCCAGGGTCAGGAGGGAATAATTTCTGGGTGTTTGAGCCAGTCTTTCTCCTGTGGCTGGAGGGGAATGAAATGGGTATTTCCATGGGTCGGGGAATTGGGACTCATGACAGACGAAGGCTGGATACATGAGAAATGCACATGAGGGCTGTCCTTCACCCAAATGAAGTAGGGGTCCGTCTTTGGTCCCCTCCAGGGCTTGTCGTCAACTGGTGGAGGTGGTGGAGGAAGGACTTGGTGAGCCTTTGTTCCAGGCCTTACAGTTTTGAAGGTTTCATACTTAGTCTTGATAAATGATTACATAATGAATGTATACAGTTGTAATTTCTGTGAGCTTAAATAATGTGTTGCATTTACTGTAGAATATGTCGTTATTCCTGTAGCTCATTTTGGCGTGTCTTCATGCATTAGTAAGGTGGAAGTGGCCCTGCCTCTTGGCATTGGAGAAGCCCTCTCTCTCCTCACTGTACCTTGCTCCTTCATGACACTTGGCCTGTTCTTCCTGTCCATAGTAGAGCTCCTGCGCTGAGGTCTTCACGGACTCCCATTTATCTTTGCCTGTGCTGTAAGCCAGAGTATCTTTAAATCATGTAAGTTTCCTGAGGCAACCAGCTATGGCAGAAGAAGATAGGTGGCTGGAATTGATTGTGGAAGTAACATTTATTTACATTTGGGATCCCACTAATGTTCGAATCCTTGCTTCTGTGCTGTCATGCCTCCCTCTTGTCTCATCACATCTGTTCTCTGCCTGAGCCCCATGGTTTTCCATAGCCATCTCCATGCCTATCCTGGTAGTAAAAGCTGTCCTTTCACCATGAGTCGAATACTATGAGCCCTGAGCCTGGAGTCCCTGTCTTCGTGCTATTCATCCACTCATCCATTCACTAAATATTCCCTGAGTGCCTACAGCACAGGTGCAGGCACCGTGCTGAGTGCTCTGGGTGTAAGAGCGAGAAAGATGCAGTCTCTGGGTGCTGGGTGTCCTCCTAACTTTCCTGAGCTGCTGCAAGCTCATGCTGACCTACCTAAGCCTCCACCCTTGATATTCAGTCAGGCCATATCCACCTGCCTAGGTTCCCAAGTTTCCTTGCCACACCACGAGAATCCAAGGGCGAATTCTGTTCATAATAGTGGAGAAATAATGTACCAAAACATCTTCCCGGAGAGGGACTGAGAGGCCTTAAAGCTGTGGTGAGGCAGGGTATTCATTCAGGTGCCAAGATGGATTGGAAAATATCCAAGAAGTAAGGAGGCTCTTCTTCTCAGGCTAAATAACAGCCTCCTTGTTGGGAAGGGAATAATCAGTCCCAGCTGGAGAAAAGAGACTACATTCCCTTTGCTTTTCCATTCAAATCTAATCTTATGACATGAGTTTCTGACATGAGTAGCATTCTTGCCCAGACTTGTGGCCCCAGGGAGGGGATGGTTATTTAAGACAGCTGGCTGCTCCAGCAAGGCATAGAGCTTGATGATAAATGCTTACAGACAACTTCCCTTACTTGCTGGTCCCAGTCCCAGTTTAATTGACACCCCTAGAGATTTGCAAAAAAAGAAATAGATGTTTCTTTGAACGGATATCATGTCTCTGAATGCAAGAAAAAGATAAGATGCTACATGCATGCAGTTCATCAGTATTTCCCAGCTTAAGGAATTCTTCAGGGAGGGGTTCCTTTTATGCATTCTCCGTGAAACAAGTTTCCTGTGCCTTTAAACCCTGTCTTGTGTTATAATGTAGAATAAATCTCATACAATTTTGTTTTTCCTTCCTTTGCTTTGTTTTTGGAAAGGAACTATTTCTATGAATCAGTGATTTTAAGACATCTTGCAGGGTTTTTTTTTTTTTTTTCCTGGAAACTTAGATATAGCTCCAACATGAATAATTTTAGGTTTTAGTTATTTAAAAATTCCTTTTTTCAGAGTTGATGCTCCTTTTGGTCAAGAAGCCCAGTTTGGAGTAACAGCTCTGCAAAAATATTTAGGCCCAAATATCAAGCATTTGCTTCACATTTCTTTCTTTTTTTCTTTTTCTTTTTTTTTTTTTTTTGTTGTTGTTGTTGTGTTGAGACGGAGTCTCACTCTGTCGCCCAGACTGGAGTGCAGTGTTGCGATCTCGGCTCACTGCAAGCTCTGCCTCCCAGGTTCACGCCATTCTCTTGCCTCAGCCTCCCCAGTAGCTGGGACTACAGGCGCACACTGCCACGTCCGGCTAATTTTTTGTATTTTTAGTAGAGACGGGGTTTCACCGTGTTAGTCAGGATGGTCTCGATCTCCTGACCTTGTGATCTGCCCGCCCCAGCCTCCCAAAGTCCTGGGATTATAGGTGTGAGTCACCGTGCCTGGCCTGCTTCACATTTCTTTTTCATAATTGGAGATGTAGTCTGTGGGCAAGGAATGAATTGATTCAAACATCTTTTCCTCCATCGAAGAACTTTGGTCACTAAAATGGTTATAACACATACACTAAATTGAACATTCTGAGAAAGGCATTTATTTGAAAGAATTTGGAAGTATTAAGGGTATGAAGAATTTATCTTGTGGTTTATGAAAAGTAATAATGTTAATGATAGAATTATCTTTCAAAAGCAAAAGTTTGAGGAGTAGATCAATGAGCCAAAAAGGAGAGAGTAGGAAAAACTAAGAACTGCTTAGGTTTCAAAAACTAAGAACTGCTTAGGTTTCAAAATCAATACTTAGTGAAAAAAGCAAATTATAAAGACATAATCAGTATGATATAACTTACATAAAAGTTTTAAAACATACTAAATAATATTCCTGGTTGTCTGTGGACACATACCTCTATTATATGAGGTCTGAAAACCTGAGTTGGAAGGATAGATGCCGAATGCTTGATAGAATTTTTATTCCTGGAGTGGTGGTGAAGGAAGCAAGGCGTTGGGACTGGGGACCAGGAACAAAAGAGAATTTAACTTTGTAATGTTTTGTTTCCATGTATTAAAGGGGTCTGAAGTAGACATGACCAAATAATATTTGTTAATTCTGGGGGCTGGAAATTCTTTATTATAACTCTTCAATCCTGAATTAAATATATTAATTACCTTAAAATGAAAACAAAAAGTATTTTCTACCCTCATTGTGAAGCTCCACATAAATGGGGGCAGAGGTGCACAACCAACAGTCATAACCTTTCCATGAGTATTTGCATATTTAGAGTAGGTATTGATAAACCAATTAATCTCAATGATGAACTATCTTGCTTTTAATTCTCCTAAACTAAGTATTTGTTCTATCAACTTGCAAATCAGTTGTACATATGTTAGCATAAGAAGTTTTGGCTGTGTTTTAGAAACAGGTGCCTTTTAAACAGAAAAATTTAATGGTGGTGTATGCCTCAGCCAATATCAATTTCACTTTTTAAATGTTGCCATAAATAATTCAAATGGGTGGCATGCTTTTCGTTTCTGAATAGCCACAGGCATGTAACTTATTCAGAGGATTTCTTCGACTGTAGATGTGAGACCTTCATCTACTAAGAAGGCTGCTATGGGGGAAAAAAAAAGTCTTATTGCTTTTCTTGTATGATTTATGTTGGTTTCAAAATGAAAATTTTGATTCCTTGTCATGTGAAAACAGATGCAGCTATACAAACCAAAATCTTGTTTGCATCACAGAACTGCCCCACTGATTTTGGACTCTAATCTACTCACCTTGCTGGACCACAACATAAAACTAGGAAATAAGCAGAGAGAACTTTGTTATTAGGCAGTGTGAAATTTGGGAACTGAAGTTTATTTTCTTTCCTCCTAATCAAAGCCTCTGACTTTCAACCAGTTTACTCTTATTTTACAGTTAAGTTTCCTAAACTTGAAATATCTCTTTCTAAGCTTACAAATGTTAAATGTAACAAATCAGAAGTTGGTGTAGGGGCTGCTAAAAAGGAGATTAGGATTGTCTTTTGATACAAGGTACATCGTGTCTTTTGATACACAATGCCAAGGGAGGGAAAATAAATTTATTAAGAAGAAATAAAAATAGACAAGGTTTCTTTTCTTTCCTTTTCCCTTTTCTTTTCTCTTTTCTTTTTTCTTTTCTTACAGTGTCTCGCTCTGTTGCCCAGCCTGGAGTGCAGTGATGCTATCTCAGCTCACTGCAAGCTCTGCCTCATGGGTTCATGCCATTCTCCTGCCTCAGCCTCCCAAGTAGCTGGGACTACAGGCACCTGCCACCAGGCCTGGCTAAATTTTTTTTGTGTGTGTTTTTAGTAGAGACAGGGTTTCACTGTGTTGGTCAGGATGGTCTCAATCTCCTGGCCTCGTGGTTTGCCTGCCTCAGCCTCCCAAAGTGCTGAGATTACAGGCGTGAGCCACTGCGACCGGCCAAGATTTATTTTTTTAGTAGTGATAATTTTCCTAGAAACCTAAATAGTCCCCCTGTAGTAGAACATAGTCATGGTGTCTTTGCTATTCGTGCTGAATAGTTGGTGTTTTCCAAAGTAAATATAGAATTAACTAACTTATTTTCAGAATAAGTATAGAATTAACCATACCTCCTTAATTGATGGTTCTCTCAGTCTTGATTCCAAGGGTCCTAACTACCTGCATGCACTTGCTGTATGCTAAACAGACACCAAAAGCGTTGACTAATCTTATTTTTATGTACAGAGAATCAATTCCCAAAAAAATGATGCAGGTTTTGCATTTATTTAAAAATTTTAAAGGTCATAATATTTATTAATACATTTTTATACCCTTAGAATTCCCAGTTTGGCAGCAAATAGAGTCCCATTCTATTATTCCATTGAAAGTAATGATAAAAACCACAGTTACTTTTGCACCAACCTAATAAAACTATGATTGTAACTTGTGTTTGTAATTTGTTTTTAAAGAGCTAGCCAGTTTGTTTGAAGATATCAATTTCAAAACATATTCAGTGTATTCCCTAAGGTATGAGAGGTTGGCCTACACTTGTACTGACCTTATGATGTTACTTAGAAGTTGATCCTTTAAAAAAATCCTAGATATAAGCTTACATACTTACCATTCATTTACTCCATAAAAGTAAGATGTAGAAAAATGGTGTGATTATTTGGGTTTTAGACAAGTATAAAAAAATTCTCTGACTTACCTCAATAAGCCATGTTATGTTTTTTCATAGATTGTAAATTACATTGTTAATACTTCTTTAGGGAGACAGTATGTGGTCCAAGTACAAAGAGTATGTTCCAAATTAGAGTCTAAATCTCAGCTCCTCCCTTACTGGCTGTGTGACTTGGCACAAGTTACTTACCCTCTTTGAGCCTCTCTTTGTGTAAAATGGGAATGATAGTCCCTGCTTCACAAGGTAGTTTCCTGGGGGTTATGTGAAATTCTTTGTGTCATTGCATAGTTAGGTATTCCATGCTTGTTCCCATTCCTTTTCTGTTGGAAATAGAAAATTCTGGATTGGAAGATTGCCACCATTTGCTTTGGTTCTTAATTGCCTTTCCTGTAACACTTATGATTTCATTTTTTTTGTTTAGTATTTGAAGGTGACTGAGTCCTAGAGAGCATTTATTTAAGTTCCAGTCACATGTGCTTGAACACATTCCACTCTAGCTTCTTCAGAGTAAAAGCTCATGATCATTGACTCAATAGGTGTCTTCTGACTTCTTCACCTGAGTTCTTCTAAAACTTTGCTCTGTTGGGGCGTAGAACACGATACCACAAAGCGAAAGCTTCAGAAGCAGCCTGAGAAAGCCAAGTGTCTCTCTGACCTTCTCCTGCCCTCTGGTCTCTTACCCCTCTTTCTTCCCCAGGCAGGCTATGGAAACTGGAATTCCTTTCCCCAAGGTGGGTCGTGGAAACCAGAACCCCTTTTCCCGAAGGCCAGCCTCAAAACCTAAAAATATTCCTCTAGCTTTCCTCCCACCTTTCTCTGTAAAAGCTGGCCGTAAAGAAATTCTCTGACCTACCTTGTTTGATAGTAGGTTCTAAGACCCCCGTTCCAGAAAGGACGCCCCAAACCCAGGAGGAGGGACTGCTGCACGGAGAGGCCAGGAAGACTCTGGACGGACAGGCGTTGCTGAGTTTCTCTACCTCAGCCTACTAGCATTATGGCACACTCTTTGTCCAATTATATTTCCACATGGCTGGCCATTCTTCATTGGACCTAAGCATAGAAGTGGATAACTGTATCTTTGGGTCTTCATTCCGAGGGATTCTGTGTCATGTAAAAAAATTAAAAATAATTAAATAAAATTTTTTTTGCTTTTCTTTTGTTAACCTGTCTTTTGTTATTGGAGTGTCTACCCTGATCCTTTATGATGGGGAAGAAAGGGATCACCTTTCTGCCCCTACAGTTCCAGCTTTCTTCACTTGGTGGAAAGCTCCAGATTGGGTTTAAACCTTTTCCTATAGGAATTAAGACTGAGGGTAGGGAGTGGCTCTCAGTAGGGGGCAGTCAGAGGACTGACATAGAAATGACCTCTTTTACAGGAAAAGTGATGATTGCTTCTCCTTCCAGAATATATTTAGAAGCTCAATATCTCTGAATTCTTTAAAACCTTTTCATCCTATTGATAGAAAGAGGCACTTCCTAAAGCCAAATCTTTGGTCTCAGTATTCCATGATTGGTGTTAATTGGAGAATAGTTATTATTATGAGAAGGTTGCAGTGGGAAAAGGTCAGATCCAGTGTTTTTTTTTAAAAGGAAGCAAACCAAATATAGGTAGTTGTCTGCAGATGCCATTGAGAAGCCCTTTACTGTAAGAACTGTCATCTTTTAGCTTCAGTTCTGTTTCCATGGCAACCACATGGTCCCTGAGTGCCTGGATGAATGAATTTACAGGAAGCTGAAAAACATTGCTATTCTAAGTAGCTTTCTTCTTGCTGTAGAAAGGGTCCTTCCCTTACTGTAGGCCAGCCAACATTTACTGGGAACAAAGAGGGCTATTTATGCTCATTGTACTCTGGGCCAAGGCTAAAGAAATGGGGAGAATCCCAGCCTCTACTTAATGACCTGTGAATTTGTTTTTCTGGTTGTTGTCAGTAGCATTTTGGAAGGACCAAATGACTTACCTTTCCTTTATTTCAGATACGGTTTCCCTGTTCATTTTCTTTTAATTAAAAAAAAAAATTTTTTTTGAGACAGGATCTCACACTCTTGCCCAGGCTGGAGTGCTGTGGCACCATCTAGGTTCACTGCAGCCTTGACCTCCCAGGCTCAAGTGATCCTCCCACCTCTGCCTCCCAAGTAGCTGGGACTACAGTTGTGCACCACCACGCCCAGCTAATTTTTTGATTTTCTGTAGAAACAAAGTCTCACTGTCTTGCCCAGGCTGGTCTTGAACTCCTGGCCTCAAACAATCCTGTCACCTCAGCCTCCTAATGTGATGGGATTACAAACAAGAACCACTCTACCGGGCCTCTCTAATCATTTGAAGCAAAACTTTTATCCTAGGGATAGAACTGTTTAAGAAAAATGGAGTGGCAAAAGAGTTGTGTCTGGAATAGTGATAGTTACAGTGTAGTTAATTTGTTGATTTTATAGCTTTCAAGTATCTAGATGGGCAGTTATTTAAAATAAGTGTCTCCTCCCAGCTATAGAAATAGTGATAATGGCTCAGGCAGATCTTAGGTCATTGTTTATTGCATGTCAACATTGTTGGTATGTTCTTTACATTTTTAAAAAGTTATATTTCTGCTTGCTTATGTGATAGAAAACTTATATCTAGTAGAATATTGTTTGGGGAGTTTAAAATGAAATGCAGCTCCCTTTTGGCATTTTATGACTTGTAACATGACCACTTCTTAGGGAAAAAATGAAGGCTATCAGTATAGTTTTATTGAAAGCCTATAGAGTATTTTTAGTTTCAAAGGTAAGCCATTTACTGGACTTCCTTTCTGAGTACCTTCAAATCCTTTTTAGAAGCAAGGTAGAAATATTTTTTATTTTTTATTTTTTAACTACTCTTAGAGACAACCTTTTAGCTGAATTCTGATAATGAAAGCATTTAATTTCAGCAGGAGGCAGGAATTTTTGTTCTCTCTCTCTCTTTCACACCATCACCACCCCCCTACCCGCCAACACACAGTTAAAGAAAATCCATAAAAAAATGCTGATGTATTCTATACTCCTGCTATCCATCCTCCCATTACATCTTCTATAAAATGTGGTCCTTGTTCAAAAGATGGACATTTCAAGAGTGCTAAGATTTTCACCTTTACTCTGTTTAGATAAATAGATGTCAGTTTAAACTAGTCTCACTGAGATCCAGTGATGTTCCTTTTGAATTTTTATCAGGTCTTAGAAAATGTCAATAAAATAGCCTTGGAAAATATCTCAGGAGACCCTCATTTAATGCAACCTCAAGTCTCTGAATAGCACCAAATGTGGAGTGTAATTGCAAATTGCATTGCTTTAAATCCCTTCTACCAAATTGTTGCAGTAGCAGATTTCACAAGTAGTTTTTCTCAAATCATCCTGAAATAATAATAAAAGAGATTTAATTCTTGAAAGAGCTTACATGATGTAAGATCAGTTTTTAGAGAGTTATTTTAAGGTGTCCAGGGCCACAATTTGATCAACCAAGTATTTGCTATATCTTTTATAGGGAGCTATATAGGATTTGACTGGTCTGCTCAAACAATTTATAGGTTATCTTGGGATAGAAAACTAACATCATAAATTTGGGAACCAGGACTACCCTGCATTATAATGAGTTGATAGGAATCCATAGAGTGTGAGATGGACCCTCTAGAGAGGGCTACCTGGAAAAAGTAGGACCCAAGGCATTTCTTTTTATTTCTTTTTTTTTTTTTTTTCTTTTTCTTTTTTGGAGACAGAGTCTTGCTCCATTTCCCAGGCTAGAGTGCAGTGGTGCAATCTTGGCTCACCACAGCCTCCACTTCCTGGCTCAAGTGATCCTCTAGCCTCAGCCCCCCCGAGTAGCTGGGACCACAGGCATGACCCACCACACCTGGCTCATTTTTGTATTTTTTGTAGAGATGGGGGTTTCTCCATGTTGTCCAGGCTGGTCTTCAACTCCTGAGCTCAAGCAATCTGCCTGCCTTGGCCTCTCTAAGTGCTGGGATTACAGGTGTGAGCCACCACGCCCAGCCTCAAGGCATTTCAATCATTATTCATTCAACAGAAATGTATTAAGCAAAGCCTATATGCTAGGTGCTGTATAATGCTGGAATTATAGTGGTGAACAAGACTGTGTGTATGGTGCTCAGCCTGGTGAGAGAGGTCCAGACACAAAACCAGGCAGTTAACCTCAATGATAACAGCTATCTTGAGTGAGTTAGAGTATTGAGGAAACACCTGGATTTGGAGGGGCATTGAAGATTTCTCTGAGGAAATGCAAAGCTAAATCTTGAACAGAAAGAAATCACAAATGGACATTACTATGTAACCACTTAAAATAGTGTTCCTTTTACTCTCAGAAAAATACATTTCAACTTTTCTAAAAGCAATCTCCTTAAATATAAATAATAGCTCCTTCAAGAAACTAAAATATTTAGACTTTAGAATCTTAGAGCAGGAAGGGGTCTTAGAGAAATCCAACTTGCTTTGACACCAACTCCTGTGTACTTCTGGAAAGAGTAAGAAACACAAGATTTCCAAAGAGTGTCATTGGGTCAGGAAATGGGTGTCAGTCTTGTGTTTCTTCTTATTTTTCCTTTTTTTTTTGGAGATGGGGTCTTGCTCTGTCGCCCAGGCTGGAGTGTAGTGTCGCGATCTCGGCTCATTGCAAGCTCCACCTCCTGGGTTCATGCCATTCTCCTGCCTCAGCCTCCCGAGTAACTGGGACTGGAGGTACCCACCACCGCGCCGGGCTAATTTTTTGTATTTTTAGTAGAGATGGGGTTTCCCCGTGTTAACCAGGATGGTCTCAATCTCCTGACCTCGTGATCTGCCTGCGTTAGCCTCCGAAAGTGCTGGGATTACAGGTATGAGCCACCGTCCCTGGCCAGTCTTGTGTTTCTTACTCTTACCCCCTAACACACCCTACTCTGATTCAGAATGTAAGTGTTCAGGGAAGATTATCTCGGTGCGTCCTCTGCCCTTTTTGTTTTGAGGAAAGGGTTTATTTTACTACTAATACATGCATTGTAGTAGTTCCTTCTCACACTGCTATGAAGAAATACCTGAGACTGCATAATTTATAAAGGAAAGAGGTTTAATTGACTCACAGTTCAGCATGGCTTGGGAGGCCTCGGGAAACTTACAATCATGCCAAGTGGGAAGAAAACATGTCCTCCTTCACGTGGTGGCGGGAAGGAGAAGAATGAGCCAAGGTGGGGAAAGCCCCTTATAAAACCATCAGATCTTGAGAGAACTCATTCCCTATCATAAGAAGAGCACAGGGGAGCACCCCCATGATCTAATTACCTCCCATGAGGTTTCTCCTCCAATGTGTGGGGATTACAGTTTGGATTACAATTCAAGATGAGATTTGGGTGGGGACACAGAGCCAGATCATATCATGCATAGTATTTTTTTTTTTTTTTTTTTAAATCAGACCTTGCCTGGCGCAGTGGCGCATGCCTGTAATCCCGACACTTTGGGAGGCGGATGCAGGTGGGTCACCTGAGGTCAGGAGTTCGAGACCAGCCTGACCAACATGGTGAAACACCATCTCTACTAAAAATACAAAAATTAGCCGGATGTGGTGGTGGGCGCCTGTAATCCCAACTACTCAGGAGGCTGAGGCAGAAGAATCGCTTGAACCGGGGAGGTGGAGGTTGCAGTGAGCTGAGATTGCGTCATTGCACTCCAGCTTGGGTGACAGAGTGAGATTCCATCTCAAAAAAAATTAATAAATCAGACCTCAAGCCTCTTTCACACATGTTTTTGTATCTTTTAACAGATACCAAATAGGGAAAGAAAAGGAGTGGTTGTGGCAAGCTATTACGAACTAGCACTGAAATTATGGCTGGCACCTATTCACCCTAACCTAATTAATCTGTCTGCTGAAGGATAGAAAAATTACTTTTTTTAAGTGGCTCTCCTTCATTTGGAAAGCTTAGATGGACTCTATAGATACATAATTTTTCACTTGAATGTTTCCCCATTAGATCCTAACTGATTGCTTTAATTGTGCACCTTAGCAGAAATATTACTTTCCCCTCGTTTGTATAGCTTGCTTTCACAGGCCACATGACATCCATTATTCCTGATGAGCTTCTGGAAGAGTTAATTCTTCCTTGCATTATAGAAAGAATTTAGAAGCAAACAGTAAGAGGACTTCTAAACTGATAACACTTTTTCTCACCCTTGTTAAGAATGATTCTGAGATGTTATTCCTATTGGTTTTTTTTTTTTCCCTCAGACAGATTTAGTGACCTGGTCCATACCTCAGTGTTCGACGCATTTAAAAAATTAATGGTAAAAGGAACAAACAGATTACCAGAGTTAGAGAACACCAAATATGTTGCAAAACATAGAAAAATTTATCTTAGTGTCCAAACATGAGATATTTTAAAGGTACTAAATATTTTATGCGTTCTGTTTTTATCAAGTTGTTTTCCTTTATTATAATAGTCAGAGTGTTCTTCTATTATAACATTTTGAATGTAATAATAGATCCTATTGTAACATTTTGAACTGTAGTTATTAGTTTTCTTGTCCATTTTCATCACTAGACTGTGTGCCTGTTGTCTCTCATTTATGCCTGGCATATTATAGTAGGCATTTGATTAATGTTAGAATGAACAAATGTACAGTAGTAAATTTATGTGGTTCTCCTTGGTGAGAGAGAGTTATTTTAGTTTGTATCAGATCCTGAGCATTTTATCAGATGTTCTACATTAAAAAGTATCAGCTGACTTTGGGCCACTTCTAGGAACAGTTAAAATATGTAGTCCCAGTCTGGGCACAGTGTCTCACATGTGTAATCCCAACACTTTGAGAGGCCAAAGTGAGAGGATCGCCTGAGCCCAGGAGGTTGAGGCTGCAGTGAGCTGTGATCGTGCACTCCAGCCTGGGCAACAGAGTGAGACTCTGTCTCAAAACGTGTGTGTGTGTGTGTGTATAGTCCCATATATTTGTGAAATTTAAGTATGGGTGAATAATGATTGCATTAGACTTAAGAGATCTATTGTTAAATACACAAATGTAATTTTAGCATAAAAATAAGATTGATATGCTTACAATTTTATTTACATTATCTAAAAAATGTTCGCATTATTGTGCAGCTCACATATATAGATATATACCAAACCAGTGCTTTGCTTTAAGTCAAATCTTTCTTATCCATTTTATGGTTATTTATTTTTTATTTCTGAGACGGAGTCTCGCTTTGTCACCCAGATTATAGTGCAGTGGTGTGATCATAGCTACTGCAGCCTCTAACTGCTTGACTCACATGGTCTTCCCGCCTTGGCCTCCCAAAGCGCTGGGATTATAGACATGAGCCACTGCACCCGGCCCATTTTATGACTATTCTAGGGAGCTGTTGGTAGACTGTGTTCTTTAATTATCTTTCCACAGGGCTTTTGTACATTTCTTTCCTTCTGCCTGGAACACTTCCTCCTGCAGATATTCATGTGACTTGCTTCCAATATTTTGTTCAAATGTCACCTTTGCAATGAAGCCTTTACTGACCACCCTCTTTAGTATTGCAGCACCCATCCTCTGCATTCACTACTCCCCTTCTGTGCTTTTTCTTTATCTTCTATTGTGATGTAAATTTACCTATACACACACTTCCTCAGTGAGGTCAAGAATTTTTGTCTCTTTTTTTTCTTCCTTTACTGATGTATCCTGTAGCACATAGAATAGTGCCTGGCACATAATCAGTGCTCAATAAAAACACTTTAAATGAATGGAGGCAGAAGTTATTTAACATCTTGTGAGATGTGTCCCTGTCCCAGGTATACCTGACATGTGTTTTGTTTCTCAGTTGTACCTTTTTTTTTTTTTTTTCTTTTTTGTGAGACGGAGTCTTGCTCTGTCACCATGCTGGAGTACAGTGGCGCAATCTTGGCTCACTGCAACCTCAGCCTCCTGGGTTCAAGCAATTCCCCTGCTTCAGCCTCCTGAGTAGCTGGGACTACAGGCACATGCCACGACACCCAGCTAATTTTTGTACTTTTAGTAGAGATAGGGTTTCACCATGTTGGCCAGGATGGTCTCGATCTCTTGACTTCGTGATCCACCCGCCTCAGCCTCCCAAAGTGTTGGGATTACAGGCATGAGCCACTGCGCCCGGCCTCAGTTGTATCTTTTATTCACTTTATAGCTGTCCTTTCTTTGCAAGGAGCAGTGACTGAATTGAGGCATATCAGAACCTAATTGAAAAATTGTGGCCAGGTGTGGCGGCTCGCATTCATAATCCCAACAGTTTGAGAGGGTGGGGCAGGTAGATTGTTTGAGCCCAGGAGTTCAAGACCAGCCTGGGCAACATAGTGGAACCTGGCCTCTAACAAAAAATACAAAAGTTAACTAAGCGTGGTGCTGCATGCTTGTAGTCCTTGGGAGGCTGAGGTATGAGGATCCCTTGAGCCTGGGAGGTGGAAGTTGCAGTGAGCTGAGATCACAACACTGCACTCCAGTCAAGGCAACAGAAAGTGAAAAAAAAATTGTATAATTTGGTTAACTGCTTAACCAAATAGGCATTCAATGACTAGAACCAGAATCAGAGGGAGGCAGACATCTTATGCACACTGTGTTTGGGAATCCAAACTTAAACTGACAGGTGAAATCATTAAAAGGTCAATTAAGAAGAGCCAAGGGCTGAACACAGTGGCTCACGCCTGTAATCCCAACACTTTGGGAGACCAAGGCAGGCGGGCGGATCATGAGGTCGGTAGATCGAGACCATCCTGGCTAACATGGTGAAGCCCCATCTCTACTAAAAATACAAAAAAATTAGCCTGGCATGGTGGCAGCGGGTGCCTGTAATCCCAGCTAGTCGGGAGGCTGAGGCAGGAGAATGGCGTGAACCCGGGAGGTGGAGCTTGTAGTGAGCCGAGATCATGCCACTGCACTCCAGCCGAGATCGTGCCACTGCACTCCAGCCTGGGCGACAGAGCAGGACTCTGTCTCAAAGAAAAAAAAAAAAAAAAAAAGCCAAATAAGCTTTTATGGAAAAAAAAAGTGACCTTTTTGATATGTTATGTTCCCGAGACTTGTTAAATGCTTTTATTCCACATAGTAACTTGATTATTTACTGTTATTTATTCTAGTCAAATGCCAACTAATTTAGTACCAGATGAAATATTTTCTTGTCATAAAATCAATTAAAAATTAACTGATTTTTTTCAGATTCATTCAGATATGTTTTTAAAAATTCAGTCATTTCTTCATGCTAAATTAATTGCAAAAAATGCAGTTTCCCTTTAAAAAAAAAATTGTATTAAACTTTAGTAGATATATTTTACTTGGCCAAAAAAATAAAACTGAGTTCAATTCCATTTAAGAACCATTTACTGAACATATGTATGTGAAAAATAGAAATATAAGATAGACATAACTGACTGTAACACAAGACATAAATGACTACAAATAAGGTAAAATGAGCAAGAACTGTAAGTAGAAAGATGACCTGTGGGATTTCAGATGAGAAAGCGGCATGCTTTCAACTTGAAAGCAGAGATGCGGAAGTAGAGGATTTGCACCTAAATTGCTGGGTTCTCATTTGTTACCTGTGTCCGGGCAAGTTTCTCTCTTTAGATCTGTTTTCTTATTTATAAATGAAGGATGGTAATAATATCAACCTCATGGGAGTGTTGGAGGGATTGAGATAATACATGTTGCCATGTAGACAGAGAATTCAGAGAGGTTAATTGATGCCTAGAGTTAGTAAGTCCTAAACGTAAGTGGTGGTGAGGACAGTGAATAATGTAGCCGTTGTACCACTCACCCAGAGAAGTTACTCTGGTCTGAGAACTCAGTTCCAATAGGAGAAGCTCATACTGAGCCACAGTTCATTTAGCAAACATGTATCAAGCACCCACTAGAGCTACGAACTCTACTAGACCTGAGAGAATGATGAACAGGGAACACCCATGCCCATGTGGAGGTCATGACACTAAAGAGTAGTCAGGCTGGGTGCCTGTAATCCCAGCATTTTGGGAGGCCAAGACAGGAGGATCACTTGAGCCCAGGAGTTGAGACTTCAACTCTCGGCAACTCGAACTATGGGCATCATAGGAAGACCTTGTCTCTAAACAACAAAAACAAAAACAAAAAATTATCCAAGTGTGGTGGCTGTGATCCCAGCTAGTCAGGAAGCTGAGGTGGGAGGATCACTTGAGCCTAGGAGGTTGTGGAGGTTGTGGCTGCACAGTGAGCCATGATCATGCTACTGCACTCTAGCCTGGGCAACAGAGTTGAGACCCTGGAGAGAGAGAGAGAGAGAGAGAGAGAGAGAGAGAGAGATAAGATAGATTAGATAGAATAGATGTCAGAAAGGCCTGGGGAACAGTGTGAGGAAAGGCAGTCAGCTCTGAAGTTAAAAATAACCCAGATGTCCTTAACTGATGGAAAAATGAACAAAATGTTGTATATCCATACCGTGGACTATTCAGCTACAGAAGGAATGAACTGCTGATAAATGTTACAACATGGATGAACCTTAGAAACATGCTAAGTAAAAGAAGCCAGTCACCAAATGCCACGTATCTTATGGTTCCATACACATGAAGTGTCCAGAATTGGCAAATCTACAGAGCTAGAAAGTAGATTATGAGTGCCTTGGATGTGGAAAGGGGTTTATGGGGAGTGACTGCTAATAAGCATGGTGTTTCTTTTGGGAATGATGAAAATATTCAAAGTAAATTGCAGTGATAGTTGCACAACTCTTGATATACTAAAAAAAACATTGAATCGTGTACCTTAGATGGAGGAATTGTGTGGTCTGTGAATTACAGCTCAATAAAAGCTTTTAAAAAGACCAACAAAACACCAGCAGTTTGGGAGACCAAGGTGGGAGGGAGGATCACTTGAGCTCAGGAGTTAAGAGACCAGCCTGGGCAACAAAGGGAGACCCCATCTCTACCTACTTACTTACCTGCCTGCCTGCCTGCCTACCTACCTACCTACCTACCTACCTACCTACCTACCTACCTACCTACCTACATAAATAAATGAAGATTTAGCCAGGCATGGTGGTACACACCTATGGTCCCAGCTACTCAGTAGGTAAGGTAGGAGGATCACTTAAGCCCAGGAGGTTAAGGTTGTAGTGAGCCGAGGTTGTGCCACTGCACTCCCACCTGGGTGACAGAGTGAGACCCTGTCTCAAAAGGAACAAACAAAAAACCCATTAGTACTGTGTGGGCAGGCAACCCAAAGTCATCTTGACTTGGCTGTTGAGTGAACAGAAGACATGGCAAAGACAGGGTCAGGGGTCAGTTGAATGCACTCTTTGAAAGGAGCATTATCTTGTCATAAAAGGAAGCCACTGAGGGCTGAGTGGTGCGTGATCACCCAGTCATACCTGTGAGAGACTGAATATACTGACACTTGTGCAAACAGGGATGATAGATTCCAGGGAGTGGTGGAAGATAGGGCGTTAGCCAACTGTTACAGGGCAATGTTGCGAGTCCAGGTAAGAGAGAAGGAACCAAGGAATAGAAGTAGAGATGCTTGAAAACCATGTAAGAAGTAAAAAGGCCTAAATGTGAGTGGCTGGTGAGGAAAGGAAAAAGGATGACTCTGAATTCTAGCGTGAGTGAAGGGGCATGTGCTAACACCAACGGAGATAGAAGAGAACAGGAACTATTAAAAATACAGTTCTTAAGGGCCCTGGACACTGTAGCCAGAGCCATTTCAGTGAGATACAGAAGCCACATCTTGCTTGAAGAGAATTGGAACGAACAGGCAGTCTCCATGCCTGTTCCTCTTACAGTCTGTGCAGTCAACTTTTTGGCCTTGTAAAAAGGCACATCATTTGGGTCACTTAAATACTATGACCTGAGCCATCTACATTGTAACTAATTCACTTTCCTCTCTCTGGAGCATTGTTTTCTAACTCTGTAGTGAGACCTATATTTTTTTCCCAATGAAAAGCTAAATAGTGATTAGGAAAACTTAAGGAATATTGAGATTTCTCAGCCTGTTCAAGTACTAGAGCAGTGTTAGTTTTTTCCTAACTTTGTTGGAAATGGATTACTTCTTAAGAAGAAATCTTATCACATATCCCCTTGAAAAGTGGTAAAAATAGAGCCTATCTATGTCCAAAGTCCTAGAAGATGGTTCTCACCACTGGGATAAATGGATGAATGTGCTCCCTGGGATAGATCCAGGTTCTGTGGAGCTGAAACTAACACAGTATGGAAGGGAGGCCCTTTTTGAAAAAAGAATGTGAAATTGGGCTGGGTGCGGTGACTCACACCTGTAATCCCAGCGCTTTGGGAGACAGAGGCAGGCAGATCACAAGGTCAGGAGATCAAGACCATCCTGGCCAACATGGTGAAACCCTGTCTTTACTAAAAGTACAAAAAATTAGCTGGACATGGTGGCACGCACCTGTAGTCCCAGCTGCTCGGGAGGCTGAGGCAGGAGAATCATTTGAATGTGGGAGGTGGAGGTTGCAGCGAGCCCAGATTGCACCACTGTACTCCAGCCTGGCGACAGAGCAAGACAGCCTGATGACAGAGTGAGACTGTCTCAAAAATAAAAAGTGAAATTGAGACCACATATTTAGATATAAGGCCTTAGAAGATCCCTGAAGCTTAAACCTCATTAGCTTCATGGCAGAACTTCCTTTGATCTTGATAATGATGGTGGTGGAGATGATGGGGGTGACTGTTAACACATTGAGCACTCATGCGTCAGGCATTGTTCCAAGCAGTTTTTATATATTAATCCTCGAAACAAACCAGGGCATAGTAGCAGAGGTACAGAGAAGTCATGCCGAAGGTCACACTGTGGGAAGCAGAGTTGTTAGGAGAGGGAAGAAGGGCAGTATGGAAAAGAACACTAAACTGAGAGCAGAGGCCTTCATGAATGTCAGCTTCGCCACCCCTCTGTGGGGAACCTGGGGGGAAAAATCACTTACCTTTGCATGGACATCCTTGACTTCACCTGTAAAAAAAGGAATATTGATGCATGTCATGACTCCTTGACTCTGTTGTTCCTAGATCGAGAGAATGTGTGAAGGTGCTTTGTGAAGGTAAAGTGCTTGGAAACGTAGTGTATTACACAGCTTTCTCTTCCACCTCAATACTGTAGCTGAGGCTTAAAAATTCATTTAATTTTGCTTACTTTTCATTTCACTTCTCATGTGTCTAATTTATTTCTTGGACATGATTTTTGTTCTCAGGTTACTTGTCTGCAAGACTTTTTTGGTGATGACGATGTTTTTATTGCATGTGGACCAGAAAAATTCCGTTATGCCCAAGATGACTTTGTCCTGGATCATAGTGGTAAGGCAATTCTTCAGCTAATTCATTTTTCCATCTTTGTAACCCCTGAAATGAAGGCTTGGGATTTAGCCACTCAGTTCATGCATGTTAAGAAGTCTGGCATGTTGAGGGGAGATAGCATTGGCAGTACTATTTTTGAACCAATGGAAATAAGGAATAACATGAAAGCATTTGCCTACTTGAAAGAAAGAAAGAAAGAAAAGGAAGGGAAAGGAAGGGGAAGGAAGAAAAAAGAAAAGAAAAGAAAGAAAGAAAGAAAAGAAAGAAAGAGAATAACCCAAAGCCTAATTCAAGTAGTTTTCACTTTTAGCAATTCAGTTCTCTCTCTTATTGCATTGTTTTGCCGCTGAAATGTTCCATGCTTTCCTTCAGAATGGTGGTTGGCTATGCCAACTTAGATGCATGGGTAGTGTTGAACATGAAACAATTGTCCATTTTTTGTGATGTGTATGCATAAGGAAATCTATATTAAAAAGAAATAGATAAAAGGATAATAACTGTTAATGGTGATTATCTGAGGTGTCTTTCAACTTCATTGGGTTTTTTTGGTAGCAACTTTTTTTTTTTTTTAATTGAGACAGTGTCTCCTTTTGTCTCCCAGCCTGGAGTGCAGTGGTACGATCACAGTTCACTGAAGCCTTGACTGTGCTCCTGGATTCAAGTAATCCTCCTGCCTCAGCCTCCTTAGTAGCTAGGATTAAAGACATAAGCCACCGTTCCTGGCTAATTTTTAAATTTTTTGTAGAGACAGGGTCTTGCTGTGTTGCCCAGGCTGGTCTTGAACTCCTGGCTTCAAGTGATCCTTGCACCTCAGCCTCCCAAAGTGCTGGGATACACACACACACACACACACTTTGTTTATATACAGTCATGTACCATGTAAGGATGCTTTGGTCAATGATGGACTGCATGTATGATTGTAGCACCATGAGGATTTTTACCATACCTTCTCTATGTTTGGATCCACAAATCCTTACCATTGTGTTATAGTTGCCTACAGTATTTGGTACAGTTACATGCTGTACAGGTTTGTAACCTAGGAGCGATAGACTATACCATATAGTCTGGGTGAGTACTGGGCTACACCACCTAGATTTGTGTAAGTTTACTCCATGATGTTCACACAATGAATAAATTGTCTAATAATGCACTTCTCAAATGTATCCTCGTAGTTAAGTAACATATGACTATATTTAGAAACAAAGCTATTGCATGGGTGAGATGAAAAAATCTCCTTTTCCTGACTTTGGCCAATATATGGAATTTTCAAGTAGTATTTGGCAATAATAATCTCAACTATTTCATGTATTATTGGTCCTGGGAATCTTGTTTTATCCTATTGTCTTAAACTGCTTTAAACCTGTGACAGTAGTAGTGATTATTTTAGCTGATAGTAAAGTCAGCTTCCTCTTTAAATAAAGTAAAATCATACACACATCACATTTCAGAGGAGAGCGATCTTGGAGATACGGTCCTCCTCTTTAATTTTGTAAATGAGGAAAGCTGGCTTTTAAAAAGGTAGACAGTAGACCACTTCTAGTTGTAGTGTTTCTGACAGTCCGGAATTAGAGAACTATACTACCAAATAAATAGAGTGATACCTAGGCTTTTAAATTTTTGCGAGGATACATTCTGTGGTACCAAACTTCCTTGTGTCATTCCTTCTTGTTTCACTATGTCACTCATTCATGAGCTTGGGGGTCATTCAGCATCAACTTTTGTTTTTGTTTTTTCATCTCTGCCAAATTTGATGGTTTCTATATTCTGTTGGACTGGCCCTATTTCAGGCTGGTGGTACCACTGGAAAGTCCTTAATTATAGATAATGTCCTGTTACGTTATCTGTGCTAGTGCTCTCCCTCATTCCTGTGTGGTTAAGATTAAATACAATAGGCATTTGTATATCATCTGAATTTTACATCTTTCTTAAATTTAGCTTTAGTTTCATAATATTTCTTTGATGTCAGTTGTCATTTTGAAAGCTGAGCCACTGAAACTAAATATGTTCTAGGTTATAAAGTTAACACACATAACAATAATATTTGTTGAGCCACTTACTCTGTATATACAGGCATTGTACTCAGTGCTTCATGGGTATGTTATACATTGATTTAAGCTACTTGGGTCATTGGTAGTTTTTGTTGATGGTGATCAGGGCCTACAACAGTTAGAAGTTGGTGAGAGCTATTGATTTCTTCCCTCTTGATCTCGAGTTACTTAACCTTCTGCAAAGTAGGGATAATAATGGCTATTTGATAAGGTTTTGTGAGGATTAAATGCGTTAATATATGTCATGCAGTTGGGAGTGTGCCTGTCACATGGTAATATGTGTCCACTGCTATCTTTGTTGTTGTTAATAATAATATTACACCAACACCATTATGTGGTAAAATTTTACAATTATTTTACAATGAGCAAGTCTCAGACCTAATTCTGCCACAGATAACGTTTATTAGGAGGCAAAGATTTTTTTTTAAAATCAGTTATTTAACTTGTGTTGTAATCTTAATGAAGTCCCTACTCTGTTCTTTTAGACTTCTGATAATATCTTTTGTTAAAGGCCCATTCAGAATCCATGGAATTCAGTTTACTTGATTTTAGTGAAGTAACCTAAATCCTCGATTAATAGTTAGATACAGGATTGGTTCCAATTCGTAAACCTAGGATGTAGTTCTGCAGTTCTAGGTTGTTGGCTCTTGCTGCTCATATAAAGGAGTAGCAATGCATTTAAGATGTTTCTAATAATCCACACACACCTTTCAGCAGTTGAATACTTTTAACATCCACAATGCTAATTAGGCAAAAGTTGCTCCCTTTGTGTAAGGTTTTGATTAGAGTCTTTCAAATGCTAACTAGCCTCCCCTTGGGTGTATTTTCCTGATTAGAGTACTTCACTTGTCAGTTTACTGCCCCTGGGGTATAGACTAAAATTAATCCACATTTTAAACTTCCTGCATAAATTGAAGTATTTTAGAGTAAACTACTACAGACAGTGTGTTATCTAATTTAACCCTTATAACAAGCCTATGATGCAGATTTTATTCTTATCCCAATTTCATTAGGAAAAAATAAATCAGGCTTACAGCCAAGGCCCCCTGGTTAACAAATGTCAAATCCATAGTTCATTCAAAATCTACACAACTTCAAAACCCATGTTCTTCATCATTCAAATTAGAAGTGACTACTTTAGTTATAATTACTTCTGGTATTGTAAATATTATTTTATTTGGTGATGTATGGAAGGAGCAGTTATTGTTTAAAGCTATTTAGCCAGGCACGGTGGTTCACGCCTGTAATCCTGGCATTTTGGGAGGTCGAGGCGAGCGGATTACTTGAGATCAGAAGTTCGAGACTCAGCCTGGCCAACATGGTGAAACCCCGTCTCTACTAAAAATACAGAAAATTAGCCGGGCGTGGTGGTGGGCGCCTGTAGTCCCAGCTGCAGGCCAGAGGCTGAGACAGGAGAATCACTTGAACCTGGGAGGCAGAGGTTGCAGTGAGCCGATATTGCGCCACTGCACTTCAGCCTGGGTGACAGAGCGAGACTCCATCTCAAAAAAAAAAAAACAAAAAACAAAAAACTATTTTCCTCATTTTTGATGTTCCATACTTTGAGAAGATGGAACATAATTCAGGAGGGGGTTCATAAGTTAAGAGTCCCATGCCCTTTTAAAATAAGGCAATCAAGAAGTTGGAGAGCATAATAAAATTATAGCCTTTGCCTATCAGTACTACCAATTTTAAAAGATAGTTGCACATGTATAGATTAGGCTGTGGATGTTTGTGTGTATCAAGTTAGGGCATTGGAATGTCTGTACTTAATTAGCTGCATCTGGAACAATGAGGCGACGTCCTAAAATGTGTAGCCTTGGCGGGGCATGGTGGCTCATGCCTGTAATCCCAGCACTTTGGGAGGCTGAGGCGGGTGTACTGCGTGAGGTCAGGAGTTTGACGCCAGCCTGGCCAACATAGTGAAACCCCTTCTCTACTAAAAATATGAAAGATTATCTGAGCATGGTGGTGGGCACCTGTAATCCCAGCTACTTGGGAGACTGAGGCAAGAGAATCGCTTGAATCTGGGAGGCAGAGGTTGCAGTGAGCCCAGATCGCGCCATTGCACTCCAGCCTGGGCAACAGGAGCGAAACTCTGTCTCGGGGGTTGAGGGGGGAGTTGCGGGGGGAAGATGTGTAGCCTGGCTGAGGGTAAACTCAGGTGTACTTTTGGGACAACTGCTTTGTATGTTAAATTGTTTAACAGTAATAGAGAAATTATCAGGTAATAGTTCTGGTCAGTAAACAATTACATCTAAATCTCATTTTGGTCGTTATTAAAACCAGATTTAGTTAATGCACTTTTGTTCTTTTCTAGAATGCCGTGTCCTGAAGTCATCTTATTCTCGATCCTCAGCTGTTAAGTATTCTGGATCCAAAAGCCCTGGGCCCTCTCGACGCAGCAAATCACCAGCTTCAGGTAGTTAGTGGAAAAGGAATAGATGGTCATAGCAGGAACAGATCATTTTCCTTCTGTTTTCTCTAATTTTTGTGAATTAGTAATCTTTGCTGGGGTTGTATGCAGCCAAGTTCCAGAAAAACAGAGATGACATGACTTTTAAAACCAAAAGTTAAGTCTGTTTCCCCAAGTTATAATAATTCTCCTAAGAGACTTGTATAGTTTTGTTCTGACACATTTTCTTGGGAACAGCTTGATGATCTAGATTCTGCTGGTATTCACATAGAAGTGTTTCACATTTGGACCTCTGTATACTGCATTTTGAATTTTGTGCTCTATGATTGTGGATAATTATTTTCTTAACATTATCTCTTTTTTAAAAATCACATGCACACACTCTACCCAGAAATGTATTTACTTGATATATTTCCACTGGCTTCTCCCTCATCAAATGGTACATTTATAGCAGTGATTATTGTTGAAAAGTAGTATTTTACTTATTTAAGAGTCAGACTACGTGTAATAAAGTTTCTTGCAAGTCTTAAGCCTATAAATTTGTCATAATTTTTACGGGGCATTTTTAAACATTAAAAACATACATAAATATCTTCACATTGATTTTATGGGTTTGTTTGTAATAATTAAGAATAAGTCTGTTGATATCATTTCCCCTTAAGGAAGGAATTGTGAAAAAACCATGATTTTACAGGTGGTGAATCTAGAACATGTGAAAGTTGTATCAATAACAATAGCCTCGAGCATTAGACTTCATAAAAGACCAAGTTTTTCAGACATTCCACTATTCGCCCTTTCCCGTCTCAGCACCCCCCGACTTTCTGTAGGGCAGATTGTTTTACTCTTTCTGAACACACATTTAGAGCTGCTGAATAACCACTCTCCTTACTGTCTTCTGCTCTGTGTATACTGCATGTGTACAGTAAAGCGGGGTGGCCACTACTCCAGTGCCTATTCTACAGCCAAATCCCCAGGTGAGCCATGACTATTGTGGCTTTGTTGCTCTGCTGGGTTTTTGTTTTTGTTTTTTGCCACTTTTCTGTTTCCTTTTGCTCCATTTCCATGAATGTATCTGGCTTATTCCAGTGCACATCTGTGTGGTATGAAATGCTTTGCATTGCACAAGACACTTTAGCCTCCTCTATTCATTAGAGAGCTGGTTATCATCAGAAGATTACCAAGTGCCTGTCTGTATAGTCAGGAATACAGAGCGATTGAGGAGGCACATTGCTGCAAGGGGTCCATCTTCTAGTTAATTTGGAGAAATGTTCTGTTACTGAAAAAGGCTAAAGTTTGTTGGTACTATGAAAATAGCCATAGAAGAAATTTTGGTCTTCTGTGCTCACCCCCTCCCCACCCTGGGGTTAACAGTTTAGGAATCACTGAAATCTTAGAAGTACTTCATAATAGCATATGCCAGTGTAGGATTATGAAGTGTTTCTTACATATACAGAGAGGCAACACTGCAATATTTCTAGTTGTCAAATATTTATTTTCCTAGAGTTATAGACTCAGCCTTTTCTCTCTAAAAATGTGACAATTAACAATATGTGTATTTTTATCTGAAAATACCTCTGTTATTAACCTTATTTCAAATTGTATGATGCTTTCTGTAAAGTATCTTAAAACTGAGAAAGCTTAATATAGAGATGAGACTTGCATAAATACACTGACCTGGGTTAATCAAAGGGTAGATGTAGTTTTGGTGATAGCTTTACAGGTGCTTGTAACATCAGTAAAAATAAATAGCTGGGCATGGAGGTACCACCTGTGGTCCCATCTTCTTGGAGGCTGAGGCAGGAGGATCCCTCGAGGCCAGGAGTTTGAGGCTGTAACGAGCTGTGATGATAGTGCCTGTGAATAGCCACTGCACTCTAGCCTTGGCAATGTAGCAAGGCCCTGTCTCTTTTAAAAAAAATTTAATGAAAGGGAGAGTGGTTCAAGAATCGGTATGATTCAATTTTGTCCCCCTAAGGTCCAAAGAGAAAAATTAGCATATTGAACTAAAAACATGTCTCATAGCCATATTTGTCCTGCACACTAGTAGCTCCAGAAGATAGCCTAATAAATAAATGTATACATAACTCTTACCTTGAATTTATAATACTTAGAAACTGATGAAGGAAAATCATAGCATTCTAGTACACACAATTTTCAATTAAGTCCAAATTTGGATTTGCGTTAATAGAGTAAGCCTCAAACTCATCAAGTAAAAGTTGTAAGATTTTAAAACCACATTTTAGAGAGAAAATGATCTTTTTTATAAGAGATTAATTCCAAGTGTGTTCGACACTTCAGCTATAGAAAACCAAAAGCCTGAGTCAATCACTGGGATTTGAGTGAATCTGAAGAAAGCTACTATATTCATCTGCATAATGCTTATCTGTATAGTGCTATATAGTTCTTTCCACTTTCTACCACCATGAAGGACAGAATTTTGTCTTATTAAAAGCCATGGTACTCAGGAGTGTTTTTACGGATTACTTTAACTATGGTGTGTCTGTTGCCATTTTTTAAATTCCATGGGACTAATGAAATTCAAACAGAGCTGGTAACTTTATGAACATAATATTGTACCTTTTCAGTCTTGGGACAGAGGTCCCAAGTGAAGTCTTGAGACTGCCTTGAGTGAAGTCTTCTGGTTGACTAAATCCTTCAACAAAACTCTATCAGAATAGCTAAATAATATGTAAAAAGCACATAGATATTAAGCTAGGTAACATAAATGGGTAAATGGTTACTGTTGTCCAGGCTGGAGTGGAGTGGTGTGATCTTGGCTCACTGCACCTCCGCCTCAGGGGTTCAAGCTATTCTCCTGCCTCAGCCTCCTGAGTAGCTGGGACTATAGGCATGCGCCACCACGCCTGGCTAATTTTTGTATTTTTAGTAGAGATAAGGTTTCACCATGTTGGCCAGGCTGGTCTCTAACTCCTGATATCAAGTGATCCACCAGCCTCAGCCTCCCAAAGTGCTGGGATTATAGATATGAGCCACTGTGCCTGGCCATTATTTTAGAATTTTAGCTTCTGAATCTTTCTTGGTCTGCCAAGATAAAAAGTATTCAAAGAAAACAAACAAACAAAAAACCCCAAGTTTATTTCTTTCCTTAGAGTTGAGGGGAGGGGGATAAAATTTCAGGAGTGAAAATCCAGGGGTGTAGCGGAAGAGCGGAAGCGTGAGGCAGGTGCTGGCTGGTGGTGGCACATCTTCTGTTTGCGGCAGCAACGGAAGTTGCAGGGGGAGAGGGCATGACGTGGTGCTGTCCAGGGTCCCCATTAGCCTCTCCAGAACTGGAGAAATGTGCAAATAAGTGAAATTAAGAACAACTCATTCAAGCACATTGTTTAGAACCTTCCAAATGCTATAAAAACTTAGAGGACTATATGTGATTAGTATCTCTCTAGGATGAGTTATTTTGGTGAAAATATAGACATGCAGTTATTGACATCAGTTAAATCCCTGGCAGTGAGTTTTGTTAAGAAACTAGGCCTGGGCAGGGGATGTATTTTAGGGAGACTGATCTACTGCAGAGATCGCTATCTGCCGGAACTGCTTTTTCTCCTTCACTCCCTTTCCTACAATCATTCCAAGGTAGCCTTTGCTATCAGTGTGGGATTGGAATACCAGTGAACACTAACAGTGCGTACTGATTAGAAGCTGGTGACCTGTGCAGATTGCTGTGTGAGAGGGAGAAAACACCAGAAAAAAAAAAAGGGAAAAAAAGGAAAATTTAGTTTCAGCTCACGGCAAGCTTACTAGTTTATTGCCAGCCATAATCTCTATTTTGTGTGAATTCCATTGAAAAAGATTTTTTTAAACACTATTTTTTTAGCGCAGTTTTAGGTTCACAGCCAAAGGTCCATATTTCCTGTGGACTTCCTTGCCTGCAGACTTATGTAACAACTTCTATTATCCACATCCCCAATTACGGTGCTGCATTTGTTACACTTGATGAGCCTGCATTGAAATCCCCTTAGCACCCAAGAGCCATAGTTTACGTTGAGGTTCATTTTTGGTGTTGTATGTTTTCTGGGTTTGGACAAGTTTGTAACGACATATATTCACCATTATAGTATCATACAGTTTCACTGCCCTAAAAACCCTTTGTGCTCTACCTTTTAAAGAAGTTTTTTAGAAGAAATAACGTTAATTGAAATTTAACTTGATTGAGAAATAACCAGGGCTGTTGAATACTCTTAAATATTTTTAATTGTACAGTTAATTGTGTTACACTTGTATTCTAAGTACCTACATGTATTTGTTAATAAAATCTAGATCACTGACCGTTATTTTTGAATGAGGGTTTTGAGTCAGAAAAATTAAAGTTTTGGAAACTTAAAAATAACTGGAAAAAGTTCTCATTTTTACTGAAATTTTAAAATGAGCAGTACAATAAATATGACTTCATAAACCAAGATGTTCCTGTTTACAGGTGATTCTTGTAATCATTAGTACTCATTGATCCACAATTTCTGCCTCTGCTCAAGGACTGGTACTCGTTTTTTTTGAGTCACCTATTCAGGACCTTTACCTGTGCATTTGTTTTTTTATACTTATTAGCGTGATTTAAAATAATAGTTGTCGCTGTCTCATGTTTTTTTTTTTTTTTTTTTTTTTTAAAGAATAAAAAGCAAGTGAGCATCTCTTTTCTTTCCAAAAAGATGAATGACACTTTTCATCTACTTTGGGCAAAAACTTTGAAGATTTATAATAAAACGGATTATAAATACTCTATTTAGAGGAGAAAAACATATATCAATACTAGATGTTAACTACGAGCTTTGTGAAATTACTGCAGAAATAGATTCTAATGATACAATCAGGCATAAGCAAAAGTCATACTGAAATGTTTGACCAGAATTCTGTAGCATAGAATCTGCAAACGAACCTTTCCTGGGGGAGAGGTTTCAAAATTTTCAAAACCTGAACACTTTTTTCGGTTATTTTTTAAATTTCCAAATTTAATTTTCTGGGGGAAAGGTTCATTTACAGATTCTATACTACATAATTCTAGCATAGGATCTAAATCGAGCTTTCAGCCAAAGAAGTGTATGGAGGTTTAGAGCAGATGTATAGAAAACTACCAAGATTTGTGGACAAATGGGGGAGGATAAGCTGTGTAGAAAAGAAAATGGAAGGAATTAGAAATAAGTGGTCTAGATAAAAAAGGTTGAAGAATGTTTTTCACAGACTTTGAGCAAATAAGTAGGAATTACAGGGAAAACTACCAGTAGATTTTCCCTTTTCATTAAGAAAATACTTAGAAAATGTGTTTGTATTATGGTGTAATTGATTTGGGAGAGCCACACAAACTTCTTGGTTATCCAAACTTCTTGGTTATGTTGGTATGCACCAAGATAGTGGATATTGAACAGCCTTCATAGTAAACCATTACAAATATAACAGCCATCTCTACCTTTGCTGGCAGGCAGGATACATGGAAAAGTTCTCGTTCACATCACTAATTCCATAATGTCTTCTGTATTTGTTTATATAGCTGTTGGAAAACTACTATTGAAAATAGTTCTAGTTTCACTCTTTGATTTTTTTTTTTTTTTTGTCTGTAATGCAGTAAGATACATTCTTTTTGCTTTTTGCTGATTTGCCGTCTGCTTTGAGCTGAAAATGAGTTGAAGCTTCATTGGACCTATATTGTGCATGCACCTAGTGTATTTATACAGTCTGGTTATTGTGGGTTTTAATGGGACTTCTGTCTTCTTTGTTGTCTCATGGGCAGTTAATGGAACTCCCAGCAGCCAACTTTCTACTCCTAAATCTACGAAATCCTCCAGTTCCTCTCCAACTAGTCCAGGAAGTTTCAGAGGATTAAAGGTATGAAATAGGATATGTGGCATATTTGTGTGATTTTGTTATTTTGAGTTTCATAGTTTAGCAGTTTAATTTGTTTAGGGGCTTGGGTACAGTAACAAATTAAAAAGAGTTTAGGATTTGGAACCTGGTAGACTTGACTTCGAATCCTGTGTACTGCTGTAATTTTGGCCAACTCGCTTAACTCCTCTGAGCTGAAGTGTTTCTCATCTCTAAAATGGGAACATGGGGTTATAGTGTTCTTATTTTAGAGATGAACATAATGTGGTAAAGTATAATAAATAGTAGTTTTCCAATTATTATCAAAATGATTTGCAGCGGTAAAGCCTTGGAGAACATCATGATTCTTTAAAAAAATCTTCTTTTGAGTCATGACTTTAATATTGCTAACGTAATTTGAGTTTGTCAAAAGCCTAAAATGAAGTGAAATACTAGCATAATGTTTATACTCACAAGTGATAACACAAGGAAAATATGGTCATCTTTAGTGAGGAACTTAGAAACAATCTTAGCTATTGACTATGATGTCCTAAAAATATAAGCAGTAACAATATGATTAGCAGTTGGTTTAATAGACAGTTATCTAGTAGAGATAAGCAAAACCAATTGTGCAAAATTTCAACAAGTTTTATTTGATTTAGTAGTTCCTAATAATTTAAATTTAGAAGAGAAAATTTGCCTGGTAAAATAACAGTAAATAATTAGAGCTGAAGGTGGAATTTCTAGCCAGACGTGATGGCTCACGCCTGTAATCCCAGCACTTTGGGAGGCTGAGGCAGGTGGATCACTTGAGGCCAGGAGTTCAAGATCAGCCTGGCCAACATGGTGAAACCCCCGACTCTACTAAAAATACAAAAATTAGCCAGGCATGGTGGTACAAACCTGTAATCCCGCTACTCGGCAGGCTGAGGTGGGAGAATCACTTGGATCCAGGAGGCGGAGGTTGCAGTGAGCTGAGATTGCACCACTGCACTCCAGCCTGGGTGACAAAGTGAGACTGTGCCTCAAAAAAAAAAAAAAAAAAAAGGAATTTCCTTTGTAGAAACAAAGGGTTCTCTACGTGGTAATGAATTCTGAGAATACTGATGTATATGCAGTGTCATGTATGTGTATACATAAATTAACTTTAATTCCCTTTATGTGTTTCTATATGAGATGTATTATTAGGAATGTGTTTTCCAAAGTTGGTTCCCGAAACACTTCAAATATAGTCCTAGAGGATTTCTTTAAAGATGTTGAAGAGTATTTTTTTATTAGTAAACTTAATGGTTAGAACCCCACCACCCTTGTGTGAGTGAGGAATGGGAACCTGCCAAGCCCAGCCTTTCTGACACCTTCAGAGCAGCGTGTGAGGTCTGTGCTTCCCCACTTCTCAGAAGGTTTTGTTCTCCAGTTGACTGTAAGGTTTGCTTGTCTTGCCCTGAGAATGTTGTGTGTCCCTCAGAGAGGACTTGTATAATGTTTAAGTACCTGAGAATAAAAAGAGGAATTCTGGAAAAGGACAGAGTATCTGTTTTTGTGCCTGCTTGCTTATCCTTGGCAGAATTTGGGCTGAGACTGGTAGGACATTTGGAAGTAGGGAGTATCTAGCTCTCACCTACCTGTAGTCACTGAAAGTTCTTTATATTTATCAAAAGAAGAAGGCATTTTTCTGAAGTGCTGACTTAAGTCAGTTCATAATGTGATTTCAGTGGACTTTTAAATTGTCAATTCCCAGAAAAGTTATATAAATTAAAAATTACTAGTAAGCTAATTATTTTCAGATTTTTCTCCTATTTTCCCTGGAACAGATTGGAAGTATGTTGTTATTAATAGAGGTAACTTATTAATTAATTTTCAAGAGAACTAAAATAAAAATAAGTCGATTTAGCTCTTTTCAGGTTTGTTGTTTCATCATTTGTTAAAGCAAAAGCGAGTGGCTCCTAGAGCTGGTTAATTGTTCTAGGGCAGATCTAGGATAACCTTTCCAGTGAGCCACATGCCAAGGTCATTCATATTTCTCTCCCAGGCCATTGCCCCAGGCAGGGCTGAGATCCTTGACATAGGGCCGCTTTGGGGGATCAGATGGGACACTTTAGTGCCTGCTTACTCTGGGTCTTGGTCACTTCCCCATTTTTTGTTACCCATTGGTAACCCCAGCTCCCATCTTCCTAGTCCATCTTCAACTCTAAACCCAATATTGTCATTTTCTGTTTTTGCCACTAGGCTAGTTGGTGCTGCTTATTAATAATTACAACTATAGCTTCAGGACAGGACAGCTAACCATTTCAAGGAAATACGTGTTAATATTCTGTGCACATACCTACTTCACAGATGCACGCATACTTGTGCAGGATCACTCACATTTGTGAAGATTAATGGAATTTTTAAGACATAATAAATTGTGTTATTGCTGAGACATTAAGTAAAATTGTTCCTTCTATGCTAGGTGTATCGTAATTATTATAGTAACCCCAGCATTTAGCACACAGTAAATGCTCAAGGATTACTTATTCACACCAAGAGGAATGAAGACTAATTTGTTCATTAAGGGAAATGTTGATTACTGGTCAAGATTGAAGATAAGATTATAAGTAAGATAAAGAACAGTCATCTTTCCAGAACCACCCCCAGTTCTCCACCACTGTGCCTGAGGCCTGTGGGCTTTGCTAACAGCTGTGATACCTCCTCTGGGTTTTCTTTTTCTTATTTGTAAAACAAGGACTTTTGATTTTAAATGAGCTCTAAAATGCTAGGAATATAGTTCTGTTAACTTGCGGAAAAACCTAACTGAAAGGCTAGGAAGTGTATTTTTTGCCCTTTTCCTTCAATGCTGATGTAAAACCACCGAATTTTACATTAAACAGGAGTAACTAATGTCTCTGCCACACTGATTCAGCTTGTAGGCCACAATCCCAAAGCTCTCTAACTACTGCCTATTCTCATGGGTCCTGCCTTATGGAAATTTCATCTCATTACAGTTCCCATAATCTGTAGTATATATTGTCATTGGGATGAAAACCTGCTTTTTAAATAATGCAATTTAGTCAGGTTACTTTACTGTACCAAATACCCTAATTTTGATGTCATTGCAAGGCACCAACTTATTTTTTTCTATTCAATGGCATGACAGATGAGGAATTACAGATAATTACCGTGTGTTAGCACTATGCGTTTCCCTTCCCTTCATTTAAAATCGCTTATTAAGATCAGTTAAGAGGGAATGTCTGAGAATGGAGGATTGTTTTTCATGGGCAGGAACTCGTTACCACTATTTATCCTAGTTAGATGCTTTAATGGCCTTGGGGGATAGATAATCTTTTTCCAGAGAATCAGAGAATTGATAAAAGCAAGCAAACCGAGCCAGGACAGCATGTGCAGGAGCTGACAGTCTCTCTAGCTGCCAGGACACAGCTTTTGGCATTGCTGGTTTTTTTACTATCTGGATTTTATTCACTGGGGAACTAAATAAGATTAAGGGTAAGCAGAATTTGATGTTCTGTCACAGTGTTTCCCTCTTTGTATCCATGTCTGGGAATTATTTTAATATTTTGGTGGGGGCATTGAAAGAACTGAAAATGAAAATAGGATGATATGTTTAATCTCTGATCATGGATTGTTAGTGGCCCTTTGGTTTGCTCATTAAGAAAGATATAAAAAATAGACAATCTACCCTGCTCTCCACAAAAAGTACTCGTAGTTTTCTTAGTACTCTTATGAGGAAGATGATTCTGCTAAGACTGTGTTCTTTGAGGGGCTGGGCAAAAGCCAGTAGCAGAAGCAAAGCTTTCTTCAACTTGTGAATAATTTTTTTTGCAGATGATCATGTAAGAAATAGGGTGATGACCAAGTAATTAAGGTTCTTTAAACCTAAAACTGAAAGACGTTAGGACAACTGAGAGTTAGTGGTATCTTGATTATATATTTGTTTTGTTCAAGTAGTGTTAAAGAAAAAGCACTAATTATTCCAGATACTTGTTAAAGACTATAAGGGAGACTTTATTCAAAGAGTGGGGGTGGTCCCTGGCAGTTGGTATAGAGACCACTGTAGTAGAGCCTTGCAGGGAGGAAAAGAGGAAATCCAGCTCCAACAAGGAAAAGTGGGGATTTATAACGAAGGAGCAGGGTAGGAATCAGCAGATGGAAGAGTATTAGAGGAACCATCCAGCCTAAGAGGCTTCCGGCTCAACTGACTTGATAGGCTTATTGCTGAAGGCAGGCTGGGCTGATCTGACATCAGAGTCAGACACCAAGTACAGGGGATTTTCCTTAAACTGACTTAACAGGAATCTTGCTCACACCTCAGCCTGTTCTGCAGGGACAGGGAGGGAAACCCAAGGTTGGGCCTAGTGAAGCAGAGGACTTGGAGGAACCTGACTAAAGTTTTGGTCATAAAAGAGTTTTTGTCAGTAGTTACCTAAAACCATAGAGTGTAAAAACTGGAAGTAGTTTCAAACCTTGTTTAGTCTTCAAGATAGAGAAACTGACTTTTGTGTGTGTGTGTGTGTTTTTTGTTTGTTTGTTTGTTTTTTGAGATGAAGTCTTGCTGTGTCGCCCAGGCTGGAGTGCAGTGGTGCGATCTTGGCTCACTGCAGCCTCTGCCTTCCGGGTTCAAGTGATTCTCTTGTCTCAGCCTCCTGAGTAACACATTTGCTCCACATGAGAAAGGGTTGAGAGATTGGGAGGGGAATGGGGGGGAGGTGTGGGAAAAAGAGGGAGGAAATCCTGGGGCTAGGGAGGAGGCTGGGTGAATGGGGTGGAAAGACAGAGAAAAATACCTGGTGGCAACTTTTCCTGAGAGGCCTGGGGGAAAAGCATGCTAATAGGTATCTAATGGGAGCTCCTTGAAAGTGAAACTGTCTACACTGTGCCCATTATTTCCACCTAACCCCATAAAGCTTTAGTAAAATCACAGAGTTCACAATAACTTAGGGTTTTTGGTTTTCTTTGGAAGACAGTACTCAGTGGAGCTGAGTATTGTCAAGATTGGTATAGATTGGAATTAGCATAGTCCAGGTTCAGCAGATACATGGGTTACAGGGATGTGGGATGAGGTTGTGTGGTGGGCCTGTGATGAAGTCACACTGTGGGTATGGTGGCGTAGCTGGGTGTTGAGCCCATGCTCATAAACACAACCAGCCCCAAGGATGCGGTGGGAAAGCAAGACCAGTCTTCTTAGATGATTGGAAACAACATGATCAGACCAAAAGTTGGTAAAATTAGTTATTAAAGGATAAGGCCACCCAGCAGGTCCCTGTTAGGCCTCTTCTCCAGAACCTAACTCCTAGGTATTATAACTTGGCTTTGCTTCTGTTTGAACTTAGGGAATCTGGCTTTCCTGATGGTCAGGGCTGTTCCTGGTGATGGTCACCTAGGGAGGAGGCATTTCTGCAGGCCACACACAGCCTCTCTCACCTCAGTGGCTCCAGGCTGCCTCCCACAGCCGGGAACATGGGGAGCCCAGGGACTTTTGAAGTAAGGACAGTTCATGCCAAGTTATACTATGCCTTTGTTACGAGGCTACAAAGCTCCTTGAGACTCTGGTTTATTTTCCTTTTGTCCTCTAATGCTTAAAGTTTTTTTGTGATTATTCTGAGCTATTCTAGTTAAGCTGAGGGTTATCAAGACAAAAGTCTTGGTCTACTTGGGCCAGATTATTAAGGTGGGAACGGTGCCCCCTGGTGTGCAGCTACACCAGGTTATTCTGGCAAGGCACGGTGACTCACGACTTTAATCCCAGCACTTTGGGAGACCTGAGCTCCCTCCCTCCTTTGCTGCCTCCTCCATTTGGAAACGGACACAGGATGGTGATCAAAAGCATGTGAAATGTGACAGCCCTTTTAGAATTTGTCTAGCAGGGTTTCTGGTGGCACCAGAAGACTCCAAGCAGGTAAATCTATTAAAACATTTAAGGCCAGGTGTGGTGGCTCACGCCTGTGACCCCAGTACTTTGGGAGGCCAGGTGGTCGGATCACGAGTTCAGGGGCTCAAGACCAGCCTGGCTAACATGGCGAAACCCCATCTCTACTAAAAATACAAAAATTAACCAGGCATGGTGGCGGGTGCCTGTAATCCCAGCTACTCGGGAGGCTGAGGCAGGAGAATCCCTTGAACCCGGGAGGCAGAGGTTGCAGTGAGCCGAGATCCTGCCACTTCACTCCGGCCTGGGCTATAGGGCAGGACTCCGACTTAAAATTAAAAATGGAAAAAAAAGCACGTGGAGTCCAAGTGCCTGGGTTTGATCTTGGCATGGTCACTTTTAAGCTGTTTTACGTTGGGCAAGTCACATCACCCCTATCTGTGAAAAAAGGGATTAATAGGACCTGCCGCACAGGATTGAGATTGATTAAATATGGAGAAAGCAGTTAGGATAGCCTTGTTATTCTTTCTTACCATAAACCGTGGCATTTCCAGGTTCCATTTTCACATAAAGGCAATTTCACTTACAAAAAACTAACATGCAGTGGTGTACAAGGAGGAAAGAGAAAGTGAGAGAAGTCAGACTCCAGATTTTATTACCTCCCCTGCTTTTCTATCACCAGCTTTTCCTCTCAACTCTCCCTTCATCTCTGCTTTCCTGCCCTCTTCACATATTCCAACCCTATCAGTAATCTATAAATGACTGTTAGAAACAGGTTATCCCATCTGGGAGGCTGAGGTGGGAGAATTGCTTGAAATCAGGAGGCGGAGGTTGCAGTGAGCCGAGATCACACCACTGCACTCCAGCCTGGGCAACAGAGCGACACTCTGTCTCCAGGAAAAAAAAAAAAAAAAAAAAGGTTTTTCCTGCAAGGCACGGTGGCTCACGCCTTTAATGCCAGCACTTTGGGAGGCCAAGGTGGGTGGATCACCTGAGGTCAGGAGTTTGAGACCAGCCTGGGCAAAATGGTGAAATCCTATCTCTACTAAAAATAAAAAGCTTTGCTGGGTGTGGTGGCATGTGCCCCTGCCCATAGTGCCCATAGTGCCAGCTACTTGGGAGGCTGAGGCAGGAGAATCACTTGAACCCAGGAGGCAGAGGTGGCAGTGAGCCGAGATCGCGCCATTGCACTCCAGCCTGGGTGACAAGAATGAGACTCTGTCTCAAAAAAAAAAAAAAAAAAAAAAAAGGAAAAAGGTTATCCCAAAACTTAGCAGCTTAAAACAAAAGTAAAAAATTGATTTTCACACACAGCTCTGATGGGTCAGAAATTCAGGAGCAGCTTCACTGGGTGGTTCTGGCTCAAGATGTGAGGTTGCAGTCAAGATGCGTCCCAGGCCGGAGCTGCCTGAAGGCTTGGCTGGGAATGGAGGATCCCCCTCTGTGGTCACTCATTCACTTGCTGGCAAGCTGGTGCTGGCTGTTGGCAGGAGGCCTCGGTTACTCGCCATGTGGACCTCTCCATAAGTTGGCTTGAGTTTCCTCAGAACACTGCAGGTGGCTTTCCCCAGAACCCAGTGATAAGAAAGAGAGAGAGAGAGTGCCATACAGAAGCTGTCCATTCTGTGACTTAAACCTTGGAAGCCAGACCCCGTATCTTCCATAATATCTTGGTGATCACACACCAGCCCAACTCAGCATGGGGAGATTGATCACAAGGGCATGAAAAACAGGAGGTGGGGCTCACGAGGGCTATTGTGGAGTCTGGCAGTCACACCAGCCTTCTCTCCATTTTTGTCTCTTTATCAGCCACTCAGAATTTCTGCCCTGGGCTGCTCCGGCTTCCTCATCCTGTCCTTTCCAACCTTCCTGTCCATCCTCTTTTTTGAGGGCTGCCAGAGTCTCACCCCATCAATTTTATTGCTTTGTTCTCCTTCCAGTCCTTTTGTTCCTCAGACTGATGACTCCTTACTCATTCTTTTTCGTCCTCTTCAAATCCTAGAATCCCACCCCAAATTAAAAGTTTGCTTCTTTTAATGCGCTCGTCTTCCTGATTCTCCATTTTTCTGCTTGACCCCAGCCTATGATCTTCTGTTCCCTCTGTGCAAGTTCCTCGGAGTCTCTTCAATCTAGCTGATAACTTTTCCCATAGGAATATTTGCTATGCTTAAATCACAGCATTTTCTTTGGGACAGATAGGCAATAAAGAGTAGTAAATGTGTCATCAGCTGCCAGATGGATGAAGAAAGCATTTCCCTGAACTTTAATTCATCATTCATGTTCCAGTGTAAGACTTTTAAGGCAGTAGTAACTTAAGGCTTCAGAGTCACAGCACATCTGTGGACACTGAGGGATAAAATGTTTCGTGTTTTGATGCTGAAGTGTATGCCTGGAGGCTGTCTGCTGTGAGCATTCTTGCCGGTTGAAAGAAGGAAGAAAAAAGTACATGTGAAACATTATCCAACATCTTGAGATTATGAACTGTCTGATGTGCTGATATTTTATCTGATGATGTCTCCTGGGTCTGCTAGTGGTGAAAGATTTTCCAGATTTGTGAAGTGTGATGAAAGGACTGGTAGTATCTCATCCTGATTGGCAGAGCTAAAATGTAACTCTTCGACCTTCTGAACTTGAACACTTCTTTTCGAAGCTGTGAAATGTAAATCCACAGTAGCTGCTGACCTTAGACATTTTTGCTTTTCCCGGGAGCTTTGGCTTTTCTTTTGTAATTAAGACTAGTTGATAACCTTCAGTACTAAGAAACTGACCACTTCTCATTACCCCAGAGATGGGTAGTGACTTCATCTTTCCATGTAATTGATTTTGTAGAATAAAAACCAAAAGAGGGGCTAAGCAGTTTTGAAGTGCCCTAACAAAATAAGTCGTAACACATCTCAGACTTGGAGGACAATGATTTGCACATTGTAGTTGCTAGTGAAATCTGGTGCATTTGGGAAGTAAATGGCTCACCTGGGCTGAAGCCCATCTTTCTGAGGATGCAGGGAGCATTTACCAAGTAAATAAGTGTATAAATAGGATCAATTGTAAGAATTTCAGTTGAATGCAACCGGCACATGTGTTAAACTTAAATGCCCCATTATTCATAAAAGTGGGCCCAGAAATTCTTCTTGGTAGTGCATTATAGGTAATTGGAGGGAGTTAAAGACAGAGATTGTTGGCCGGGCGCGGTGGCTCAAGCCTGTAATCTCAGCACTTGGGGAGGCCGAGACAGGCGGATCACGAGGTCAAGAGATCGAGACCATCCTGGCTAACACGATGAAACCTCATCTCTACTAAAAAAAATACAAAAAACTAGCCGGGCAAGGTGGTGGGTGCCTGTAGTCTCAGCTACTCAGGGGGCTGAGGCAGGGGAATGGCGAAAACCAGGAGGCGGAGCTTGCAGTGAGCTGAGATCCGGCCACTGCACTCCAGCCTGGGCGACAGAGCGAGACTCCGTGTCAAAAACAAAAACAAAAACAAAACAAAACAAACCAAAAGACTTAGAGATTGTCATTATGGCTGCTTGTAGTAGCCTCCATAGTTATAACTGAAGAGGCAGGCACCTCTCTCATCACTCTGGCATCCTAGAAATCAGTGAAACCTCATAGTGAAAGCATGCAGGTATTTTTAGCAAGTAGGCATAGTCACACCACCTGTCTGTTGGTCACAATCCAGTAAGAATCCAGTAAGCCAACACCTTACTCGAAAGGCTTACTCAGAGGGGTGCGATGAGATTCTCTGCTGGTTTTGACAGGCCATGTAGTCATCTGTGGTGGTGTCTGTCTTTGGAAGAACAGGAAAGCAGGAGTTGTGTTCCATGCTGCCCCTTTGATAGACTGTAGAGCTGTCTGTTGTATTAAACCATATTCATGTACAGACAATGGATTCTGTTTACCATTGTTAACCAACCACAAGTTTCAAGTGCCACTGTTTTTGCCAAACAAAACCAAGTCTAACCATGCAGGCTGTGTTACCAGCCTCTGGGTGCTAATTCCGATTGTTTTCATATCTCATTACTCATACTGAAGTATTTCAAATTATCAGAAATCCAATATGAAAATAACAAAGGTTTCTGTTCTTGAATACATTCCTAATTCAGCATTTATAATACTTTACACTGGATTTCATTCTCGTTAGTGGAAACGATGTTCCTAATGTTTAAAAAACCCACAAAAATGCCAATGATGCAAATCTATTTACAGGTACTATCTAATGTATTTTTTTAATTCAGTATACTTCAGAATTATTTTTAAAGAAAAAATTTACCTTAAATTCTATGTGAGGAAAGGCTGTGAATTTATCAATTTGTATATCATGTGACTGAATTACAGGAATGTTACTATAATTATATAATCGTAAAACATGTTCTAAATATACCATAGTGTATATTTTGATCAGCAAGTCTAGAATTGGGTGACTTCCTTTAGTTGGTTTAATAGGCTTGCAGGACTTTTCTCATAATCTTAGAGGATAGGACAGTGTGAGAATTGCCAAGAAGCTTGGGCTCTGGAGTCAGGCCTGGGTTTGGATTCTGGTTCCACGTTTGCTGTGGTGATGGGCTAGTTACATACCCTCTCTGAGCTCTGATTTCTTCACAGGTCAATGGAGATGATGATCATGCCTAACTCATTCAATGCGAAATACTCACTTCATGACTTGGTACAAAGTGGGATTCAATAAACCATATGGGTGTCCTGTTTCCTTTTCTTACAAAGGCAAGGTTGTTTGGCTATAGATGACTTGCAGTGGTTAGAGTGACAGAGTGAACTTATACAGATTATGGTAGCCGAACAGTTAATTAAAATTGCTGCCAGAAACTTCCTTCACTGATGTTCTCAACCTTGGCTGCATGTTGGATCATCTGCGGAGCTTTTAAAAAATCCTGCCGGGCGTGGTGGCTCAAGCCAGTAATCCCAGCACTTTGGGAGGCCAAGACGGGCGGATCACGAGGTCAGGAGATCGAGACCATACTGGCTAACCCGGCGAAACCCCGTCTCTACTAAAAAAATACAAAAAACTAGCCGGGCGAGGTGGCGGGCACCTGTAGTCCCAGCTACTCAGGGGGCTGAGGCAGGAGAATGGCGTGAACCCGGGAGGCGGAGCTTGCATTGAACTGAGATCCGGCCACTGCACTCCAGCCTGGGTGACAGAGCGAGACTCCGTCTCAAAAAAATAAAAAATAAAAAATAAAAAATCCTGGTACCTGGGATTCTTTAATTAATTTGGGATTCAGATTGACAATAGAATTTTTCAAATCTTCCTATGTGATTCTAAGATGTGAGGAAAGAGAATGGCTACTTTATAGCAACAACCATACCCTGAAGGTTGTTCTGTTCTAGAGTTTAAAAGTACAAGAATTATCTTGGAGGAAAAGCTTTCCTAAGAAAGTTCTCACTGACCAGGAGTTTGCCTGCTGCCCAAATTCAGCCAATCACCTGTTCTTCTGAATAAATGTTATTGGAGCATATCCATGCTCATCTGTTCACATAGGACCACTTTCATACTCCAGCAGCAGAGTCAAAGAGTTGCCAAAGAGAACCTGTGACCCACAAAGCCTAAAATGTTACTTTCTGCTCCTTCATAGAAAATGTTTCTGACCTGCCGGGCATGATGGCTCACACCTGTAAACTCAGCACTTTGGAAGGTCGAGGCGGGTGGATCGCTTGAGGTCAAGAGTTCAAGACCAGCCTGGCCAACATGATGAAACCCCATCTCTACTAAAAATACAAAAATTAGCCAGGCATGGTGGCACACACCTGTAATCCCAGCTACTCGGGAGGCCAAGGCAGGAGAATCACTTACACCTGGGAGGCAGAGGTTGCAGTGAGCCGAGATTGCGCCACTGCACTCCACCCTGGGTGACAGAGTGTCTCAAAAAAAAAAAAAAAAAAAAAAAAGGAAGAAAATGTTTCTGACTTGACCCTTATAGTAGACCATTTACCACTTAAATTGTGATGCCATTTTCCAAAACACACTCAAGAAATTCACTACAGACAAATATTTCCTAGATTCTGTTCATTTGTCCTTTTATTAAAAAAATATATATATATTAGGGAAAAACTTTCTCAAACCATGTTTTTGCTCTGCTCTCACACCAAGAAAACAATAAGCACAGAAGAAGACTTTTGTGGCCAAATGTGGGGGATGAGTTTCATTCCACCGCTAAGTGAGCAATCCGTTCTACAGCAGGTACCAGGTGGGTGTCCTCCCAATTCAATTCTGACAATGTCTACCTGGAGATAGCATCAGATCCCATGGATTGAGGGCCCAGTCCCCAAAACTACCCCCTCCTTCGGACACCAGTGGCAAGTCTGGGCCTCTGGAACTTGTGAATGACCAGCTTCAAGTTGGAGTTCCCATGACCCCTCTTTGGGTTCGATTGATTTGCATTTCACTGAACACTTCACTGTACTCAGGAAAGTGTTTACCAATTTATTATAAAGGATATTATGTTACAAAGGATACAGATGAAGAGATGCATAGGGCAAGGTATGGGGGAAGGCGTGCACAGCTTCCATGGCCTCCCTGGGCATGCCATCCTCCAGAAACCTCCACATATGCAGCTATCCAGAAGCGTTCCCAACCCTGTCCTTTTGGATTTTTATGGAGGCTTCATTACATAGGCATGATTGACAACCCTGTAGAAATATGACTGGACAAAAAGGGATATGACCTAATCCCAGCAAAGTCGGTTTGTTCTGATTTTTCTTAGCCTCTTTGTAGAGCATTCCTCGCTTCAGGGTACGGGGCAGGACCTCCTCTGGAATGAGAGTCTTATGACTGCAGTCAGATTTGAGTCCTGCCTTAGGCAGGTGAAAGGAGGGCAGGAGAAGGTCAGAGAGATTGTTTTCTGAGGCCTAAAGCATCCCAACATTATAACAAGGGCTGTGGGAGTTATGAGCCAGGAACATGGAGGAAAACCAATATAGCACAAAGGTAGCTAGCATTATACTCAAGTCAACAGTCATATGCGATAATGCAGTAAGTAATCACTCTTGCTACTTTTTTTCGAGACTTGTCTATTTCAGAACAGAAAACAGTTTAGTGTAGTACTTAACATTTCTCCTTAAACTTCAGATTTGTAGAACTTGTGGTAATCTGCTTATCAAAGAAGTTTAACATAGGACCCTCTGACATAACTCCCTGGCTAAAAACGTAGAAAAGTGGAGTGTTGCTCTTCATCAGATGTCCGCAATCAGCCATGAATGCCTTTAAATGATGCTAGCAGTTGAGAGCACTGTAAAGCATCTTCTGCTCTGTTTTCAAGTCTTTTTAAAAGAGTTCGGCCGGGCGCGGTGGCTCAAGCCTGTAATCCCAGCACTTTGGGAGGCCGAGATGGGCGGATCACGAGGTCAGGAGATCGAGACCATCCTGGCTAACACGGTGAAACCCCGTCTCTACTAAAAACACAAAAAACTAGCCGGGCGAAGTGGCGGGCGCCTGTAGTCCCAGCTACTCGGGAGGCTGAGGCAGGAGAATGGCGTAAACCCGGGAGGCGGAGCTTGCAGTGAGCTGAGATCCGGCCACTGCACTCCAGCCCGGGCGACAGAGCAAGACTCCGTCTCCAAAAAAAAAAAAAAAAAAAAAAAAAAAAAAAAAAAAAAGAGTTCTCAGCAGCCGGGCATGGCGGCTCACACCTGTAATCCCAGCACTTTGGGAGTCCAAGGCAGGTGGATCACTTGAGGTCAGGAGATCGAGACCAGCCTGGCTAAAATGGTGAAACCCTGTCTCTACCAAAAATATAAAAAAATCAGCCAGGCGTGGTGGCGAGTGCCTGTAATCTCAGCTACTTGGGAGGCTGAGGCAGGAGAATCGCTTGAACCCAGGAGGCAGAGGTTGCAATAAGCTGAGATCATGCTCCTACACTCCAGCCTGGGTGACAAAGTGAGACTCCGTCTCAAAAAAAAAAAAAAGTTTTTAGCAGAAGAGGATTCTTGCACATTTCCCTTCCTTGCTTATTAATAAAAATGGAGCCACTGCTGCCAGAGAAGTAGCGAGGTGGTGCAGGGGCACCAGATCCCAGAGAAGACACTCAGCAATATCTTCAAGGTTCTCTTCTGTCAACCTCCCTCCTTGGCCAATCAGAATCAGGACCTCATTAGGAAATATATCCCCTGCCCCCTTGCCACTGTCAAACACAATGCCGTCTCTGAACCAATTGGTAATTATGAATGGTGTCCTGAAAAACTAAATGCTGCCATCCATTATGCTTTATTGAGAAGGACCTTGCTAGCATATAGCATCTAGGCACTTTTCTTTGTGCTGTCTCAGCATCATAGTTGCTGATGGAAGCAGGAATGCTCATTAGCATTTTAAGAGATTTTAATAGAAATTGTTAGTTTGACAGTAGAAATGGGACAGGTTTAATCTTAAATGCCGTATTTGATCTTGCTGGTACTAATTTAATTCTTGCTTCATTAAGAGTAATTCATTTACAGGAGACAAGGGAATATACAAATTTTGCAAAGGAAATGATGAGAATTGTGCGAAGTCATAGCTTTATTTCTTGTGTTTTCATTGCTCTTTGTCTGCATGTTTCTCAGGGCACTGGGAATGCTTTGCCTTATATTTAACAATAGATGCTTCACATTTGCTAGCGATCTGTTCAGAGATCTTGCTGAATACCCAGCTTTTCTTCTACTTCTGGAAAGCCAGGCTTCATTAGTGGGAGGTCCGATGAACTGAATTCCTAGCTGAGTGATTCAAACGCAAGCTCAGATTTGTGCTGTAGCAAAATGGCTCCCTCTCACGGCTCTTCAGAGTCATTTGTAACCATCAGCACCTGTCCTGAAATGCAGAGATTTCACTGACGGTTTTAAGTTTAGGTGCACCTGTCCCTCCTCATTAGATTGTAAACATCTGAGCAGTAATAACGATGTGTCTTAATCTTCGTATCCCTTAAAACAGCACAAGTCATTGCTGTAGATTTTACAGAGGAGTGAAGAGGGAGAAAGAAAATTGTCTCTGTGTCTAATTATGTTTCTCTGTTCAGCTGCACTATAATAAAATTATCCCTTTTATTTTTTCATGTTTTTTTCTTCTCTTTAGGAAAAGCATATTTTCAAATAAATGAGCATATTTGGTTAAGTAATTGGATAAGCCATCCCTGTTAACGCTACATAATTGTTTGTTTATTTGTTTTAATGCTTGAGGCTTAACACTTTTTAAAAAAATACTGATTTGACAGCTTTGAAAAATGTCCTTGGCCTTACTGTTTGCTAAGAAGCTGCATTTCCTGGTATTTAGTGGAGACTTTGTTAGGTACACTTGAAAGTGGCCCTTTGCTTGGCCCCATGCCATGCTCGCTCTTGCGATCTCTCGTTCTCTCGCTCTCTGTCTCTCTCGCTCTCTATCTCTCTCCTTTTCCCTCCCTCCCCCCTCCCCCTCTCCCCGTGCCACAAGGCCCCCTTTTCCTTCTGAGGCTCAAGGTTTCAGCCCAGGTGCCACTGTCTTTTAGTCACTGGAGACCAGCCTTCCATCAGTTGTCCTGTTTCCTGGTCTCTTTCCCTGCTCAATGTCACCCACAAATCCCAAACATGCCAGATTTGTAAATGCTGAGCTGTACAGGGGATCTGGGTAGGGTGGGAGTGAAGGTTTAATCAAAATAAACATTGGGAACCTTACAATGGTCCACAGGAACTCAAGTGATAAACACTTCGATTAGTTACTGATACACGTGAAAATGTACATTGAAGTATAAATGCCTGTGTTTTCAGCCCCTCCCGATGTGATGAGTGTCCTTGACTCAGACAACACATCAGCTTGCAGTAACCCAGTGCTTACCCAGATTAGCTCAAGAACAGGATTTGTTGCAGGACCATTACCTGCTTCCAGGATATCTGAACGAGCAGGCTTCGGGGAGAGCAGGGACCCAGGTACAGGTCTTAGGACCTCAGCAGTTGGTGTGGGGACCTGCACTCTGCTCAAAGTCCTGAGGCCTGAGTACTGGGAGAGGAGGTGGTTCTCCTGCCCAGTGACCATGCCTGACCCAGCTGCCTGTGGCCTGACCATATGGGGCTGTGTTTCCCTGGGCTAGGAGATTAGACATGTGGGTCCACTGGTCACTGTCCACCATGCTTCCCGAGCATTGGCTTTCCACCTCCCCCGTTACTTTATTCTGGGGCAGGCCATGATCAGCAGAGATCTTTTTATCTTCTGAGATTTGACTTTCTAGAAAAATCATGTTCTTATCTTTATTCCCATTAAGAATTTAGCTGGCCAGGCCAAATGGTGGTTCACGCCTGTAATTCCAGCACTTTGGGAGGCTGACGTGGGCAGATGGCTTGATCCCAGGAGTTTGAGACCAGCCTGGGAAACATAATGAGACCCTGTCTCCACAAAAAATACAAACATTAGCTGGGTGTGGTGGTGTATACCTGTAGTCCTAGCTACTTGGGAGACTGAGGTGGGAAGATCCCTTGAGCCTGGGAGGTGGAGGCTGCAGTGAGCCAAGATTGCATCACTACACTCCAGCCTGGGCAACAGAGTGAGACCCTGTCTTTTACTTAGCATAAAGTCTCTTATGGCCATTTACATTCAACAGCTCACAAACATTCTTTTTTTTTTTTTTTTTGAGAAGGAATTTCACTCTTGTTGCCTATACTGGAGCTCAGTGGTACGATCTCAGCTCACTGCAACCTCCACCTCCCAGTTCAAGCTATTCTCATGCCTCAGCCTCCCAGGTAGCTGGGATTACATGCATGTGTCACCACACCTGGCTGATTTTGTATTTTCAATAGAGACGGGGTTTCACCATGTTGGTCAGGCTGGTCTCAAACTCCTGACCTCAGGTGGTTCCCCCGTCAAGGCGTCCCAAGGTGCTGGGATTATAGGTGTGCACCACCACACCAAGCCCACGTTCTTAATCACTCATTTCACGGATCTCTGCTAGATGTTTTTAAAAAAGGCACTGATAAACTAGTATTGAGTTAGTGTTACATGTCAGACACAAAGTGATTTTACAGGGATAATCTAATTTTTATTTTCTAGCAAATCTTTGAGTTGGACACTGCTACTATCTCCATTTTCAGAGGAGAAAATTAAGACTTGAAAGTTTAAGTAACTTTGGAAAGATAAAAGCAAATTGAATTATTATAAGTATGAAACGCATCAGAACGAGTGGTGGGAAACACATTAGACAAGTAGGCAGGGGACAGATCATGGCCTGAATGCCATGCTGAAGATTTTGGAGTTACTTATTATGTTGGTAACAAAGACACACTGGGGTTTTTGAATCCTAGAGGTGATATCTCAACTGTTCTCAGGAAAAATTTCTCTGGCAATACTATGTGGAATGGGAGAGACGGAGAGTAACTAAAGAGGCCTTTGATGCAATGCCAAGTGTAGCTGGAGAAGGACTTGGACCAGGGTGGCGGCCGTGGGTGGAGAATGGAACAGAGAATGGTGTGATTTTCTTTTAGGCTTTCCTTTTACGTCCCTTCTCTGGACATTGTTTTTAAACACTGTAGCTTTTTAAACATTCTGCCACAGAGTGCTGTCGATTTGGAGTTGCCTCCAATTTTAGCAGCTAAAAATTAAACAACAACAAAAAAGTTAAATTTTGAATAATTGCAGTTGTCCATCAGTTATCATTTATCATGAGGAAATAAAATGATTAAACTCCTAGGAGTCACGTGTTTAACCTGGAACCATTAGAATTCTCTATAGTTCTAAGCCTTATTGTGCCACTAATAACTATCTTATCCAGCTGTGATGCCATACAGTCTTTTAATTCCTTTTATGAGTAAAAAATAACATAATTTCAAAAAAAGGCAACAATGATGATTTTTCTTGTGTCTAATCTGAATGAACTATCTAAGGAAGAAATGCATTAGTGTGATGTAGATAAGGAGAGAGGTGAGATGAGAAGAAAGGGAACGCCTCCTTGGTTTCTGTGACATGTTTTTACATTCTGTAAGCATTTTCTGTGTCAACAGATTAGTTAGCTAAAGATTTGTGAATTATCCTGATAAATAATGGTCATTCTCCTCTTTCAGCAGGTTTCTGCTCACGGCAGATCTTCTTCCAGTGTAAACGGTGGACCTGAACTTGACCGTTGCATGAGCCCAGAAGGTAGTTCTCAATCTGATCATTACTTTGGTAAAGGATATTATGCACGTGAACTTGGTGCTCACCTAAAACTCACTTGTGCTAAATTACAATCTTCCTAAAGAGGGACGTGATCACATCACCTATCAGCCCCTTTGGCCTTAGTAAGAGGTGGGGATGGGGGTCACTTCAAGATAAAGAAAAATCTCATTGTCGTTGACTAGGCTATTGAAGCTTCAAATTTTAGACTTGGGCTTCTTTTATTTTTGTGGTGATCTGCTCACAACTTCTAAATATATTTCCTTTCTCTCAATTAGATAACAAAACTATGTTTTCTTGATTTGGTGTCCTCTGTGTGCTGGGCACTGGGACATGTAGTGGGAAGTGGGCCGATCTTAACCCTCCCCCTGACATAACTTTTTGAGAAAGCTTTGAGCCAGGAATTAGCCTTAACAAGACATCTATCTTATCTGGGCTTTTAAGAGTTTTCTCTACTAGAAAATCTTGAAGAGAAATCTTGAACACTTTGAAGATTAAATTCTCACCACCATCCTCTTCTCCTTTCTTTATTATTTTTTTCTTTTTCTGTCATCTTGTGTCCCCTGCCCCTTTCTTGAACATCGACAAAAAAGGTTGGATAAGTTTTAGTGAAATACCCTTTTTACCTAAGGCTCATCACTTATTTCACCTGATGTTTCAGGGTTTTGTTAGGTTTATTGATTGTAGGTTTCTGATTTCAACCAACAAAGTCAAAAGGAAATTGATGATTCGGGTGTTCTGTTTAGGAAATGTGCCCAGATATTTTATTTAGTTTCACCATAGATTTAGAAATAAATGCATCACAGTTTACTATTTTACAAATATGTAGGAATCAGTATAAAATGCTGATGTTTTCTTTAGAATTTGCCTTTATCCTTTTTGCAGGTGTGAATGGAAATAGATGCTCTGAGTCATCAACTCTCCTTGAGAAATACAAAATTGGAAAGGTCATTGGTGATGGCAATTTTGCAGTAGTCAAAGAGTGTATAGACAGGTGAGTGGACAGTGAGGATAATTCTTTGTTCATCTGTGGATACAGTTTTCCTTGGAGTTTATTCTTAATTTTAAAAAGGCCCTTCTGGAAAGTCTCTCTTTCCTTTTCCCTGAGTCTGCCCTTGGGACCAGCCATTTCTTTCCTTTTTTTTTTTTGGAAAAAAAAAAAAAAGGAAGGGTCTCACTCTGTCACCCAGGCTAGAGTTCAGTGGCACCATCATAGCTCACTGCAGCCTCAATCTCCAGGGTGCCATGATTCTCCCACCTCAGCCTCCTGCTAATTTTTAAATATTTAATAGAGACAGGGTCTTGCTTTGTTGCCAGGCTGGTCCTAGGCTCCTTGCTTCAAACAATCCTCCTGTCTTGGCCTATGGCCTATAGGCGTGAGTGACTGTGCCCAGCCAGGATCGGCCATTTTGCATGCCTACAGGAAGAATATAGTATGTATATACATGGAGTATAAAACTGTTTTATGTACATTTGGGCTGAGATATATATAAGGGTCTCATCATGAGCCAGAGAGGAATGACAAGAATAAGTTGTTTTTAAGAACATCTCCTATATTTACCTGTGTCAAGCATTGTTATCAGTCTGTACTTGTATTCAATCGCTTTATTCCCACAGTAATCCTCCCTCTCAGTTAATACTTGATGGAATATTCCAGTGGTTTAGGATATATGAGCTCTGACTCTGTTTAAGATCACAATCAGGCCAGGCCTGGTGGGCTGGCTCACACCTGTAATCCCAGCACTTTAGGAGGCTGAGGTGTGTGGATTACATGAGGCCAGGAGTTCAAGACCAGCCTGGCCACCATGTTGAAACCCCATCTCTACAAAAAACAAACAAACAAACAAACAAACAAAAAACCCAGATTGGGTGGCACATGCCTGAAGTCCCAGCTACTTGGGGAGGCTGAGGCACAAGAATCACTTGAAGCTGGGAGGCGGAGGTTGCAGTGAGCCGAGATCGTGCCATTGCACTTCAGCCTGGGTAACAGACCAAGACTCTGTCTCAAAAAAAAAAAAAAAAATCACAATCAGCCTAGTTTTGCCTATTCCAGATTTTTTATAAACAATTTCCAAACCAGAAAAGAGTCAGATTAGAGTCTTGGTTCAGATTAGAGTCTTGGTGTTTATAGGCTGCTGTCCTTCCCATTCTAAGTGATAATTTGTATTATTTCTGGAGATTTTTCCAGAAAGTTTGGTAACTACAGTGTTTCCATTTTGTTACATCTCCCGTGAAGCTTTAGTGCTCCTTACATCGGTACACAAGGTAATGCCTTGTTCTCTGAGTGCTTTTACCTAGCTCTAATACACAGACTGCCACCTAAGTAACAAAGTAAAACATCTGAAGTATGACTTTTAAAGACTGGTCAGAAATCTGAGGCAGGATTTAGTTTTTGTTATAGGGAGAACAGTTTAAGGACAAGTGACTCTTCCAAGCCAGGCCTCATCAGTGTGTACTATGACCACCTGGCAAATCCAGCTGTGCTTGAGAGAATGAGTGTACTCTACGCGTACCGTGGTGCTCTTTATTGAATGGTTTTTCTATACTAAAAGACATTTTTGGCATGTTCAAATTAAATTATTTTAAAAGTGATTAAAAATTAAATAATGGCTGGGCCCAGTGGCTCATGCCTGTAATCCCAGCACTTTGGGAGGCCGAGGCGAACGAATCACCTGAGGTCAGGAGTTCAAGACCAGCCCGGCCAACATGGTGAAACCTATCTCTACTAAAAATACAAAAATTAGCCCAGTGGTGGTGGCAGGTGCCTGTAATCCCAGCTACTCTGGAGGCTGAGGCAGGGAGAATCGCTTGAACCTGGGAGGTGGAGGATGCAGTGAGCTGAGATTGCACCATTGCACTCCAGCCTGGCTGACAGAGTGAGACTGTGTCTCAAATAAATAAATAAATAAATAATAACATCAAGATTCTTTTACCCATGTGAATGATCTTTCTAGTACCAGGAAAGAGCATTTAAAGGTGTGACTAACATGGTACCAGATCAGATCCTAGCTGAAGTTTTGGCTGAGAAATAATGAAAGTCAGGGGACTTTTCACTTTTGAATTATAGACTAATGTCATTAATGGACTAATATAAAAATATATTGATAATAAAATTTTTCATTAATTTCACTTTTTAAAACTTTATTCTGTCTCCTAAGAGAACTATTTTGAGATTTACATATAGAAAAATATTTCTTGCCTCTCCCTTATGTAACAGAATTGAAATACTTTAAATATGAGTTACTTAATATTATAGTTAATATTCATGAAAGAATATTTAATTAACATATAGTTTGGCTTTGTTTTTGTTTTTAATTTTGGGAGTACCTTTGTTCCCTGACTCCACTAGATATTTTCTTTAATGCACAGAGGAAGAGCCAAGGTTTTCCTTCCTGGGTTTGTGCTATAGAAGAAAACAGGAATGGGCCAGGTGTGGTGACTCAACGCCTGTAATCTCAGCACTTTGGGAAGCTGAGACGGGAGGATCAGTTGAACCCAGGAGTTCACGAACAACCTACGCAACATAATGAGACCTCGTCTCTACAAAAAACAAACAAAACAAATTTAAAGTATAAAAAAGAAAGAAAACAGGAATGATGGTATCTGATTTATGTCTTTAAATGGTCTTCTTCTGATTATTCCATAGGTCCACTGGAAAGGAGTTTGCCCTAAAGATTATAGACAAAGCCAAATGTTGTGGAAAGGTATAGTATGCATAACTCCTTTGTAAAAGAAACTGGAGTAACTTGGTAAGGTGTTTACTGTGATGAAGGAATTTAAGTGGGAACTTGACTCTCACAGCAGGAGTAGACCCCAGTAATAGTGGGAAAAACAGTCAAGCTGTTTTATTCCTGCTGTTTTTCAGAAACTTTAATCCTAAAACAGGAAATTGATTTGAGCTTGTTCCTAACTAGAAAACATAGATTCTTTCCTCTGGGAGATACCTATTTTAATATCCAACAACACTGAAAAGGTGTGTCAGGAACTGTGAGGGACCTGGGACTTTACTGGCAAGCTAACAAAGCCTTCCAGCTTCATATAGGCCAGCAGAACACAAGATTTCTGAGTCAGAGACAAAGGAATTTGTTACTCGTGGCACAGCAGGTAGCATGAGCTTCATGCTTGCATTGGTTCCCCTTAACTCCCAAGTCCCATGGCAGTGAGGCAGAGGGGCCCAGTTGGATGATTTACACACAGTGCGTTTATGTCATAGCTGGGAAACTCTGAGCTTAGGAAACTCTCAATCTTAGGAGGAGATGCTAGCAATCCTGCCCAATCTTTGCCTCAGAGGAGAATATTATTTTCATTATCCTGGTCAGGAAACAAATCTGCCATTTGCCTGTAAGAGAGACTCATCTCTGTGTTCCAGGGGTGTTTGCTGGACAAACATCCTTGGAAAGGTATTTGGAATAGAAGCTGATGCATGATGAGCAGAGATGCTGTGAAGAATCCTCTCCTCAATAAGATAAACTTTTTTTTTCTGTCCCACTGTCTATCTGGGGTTGGGAAAAGATCAATAAAATGCTGCTACAGTTACTGATACTTTAACTGTGTTTGAAAAAATAAATATTCTATAGCAGCGATGACAAAGACCTTTTTAGATGCCATTGTGGTAGCATATCAAGAGAACAAGCCGTAGAGCTCCATCATTCAACACCAGAGCTACCAGTCGTATGCAGCTGTAACACACTTCATTGTAGCCAGTCTGGATTGAGATAGGCTGCTAAGTGTAAAATACACACCAGATTTTGAAGACTTAGTACTAAAAAAAGAATGTGAAATACCTCATTAGTATCTTTGTATATGATCACATGTTGAAATGAAAATATTTAGATACATTAAGTTATAATTTTAAAAATCTTGCTTTTTAATGTGGTTCTTGGTTAGAGTTATGTATATGGATCATGGTGTATATTTATGCTGGACACTGTGCTCTAAAGCCAGATTCTGTAAAGTGTATTCCTGGCTCTGCCTCTTCTTGGAAAATTTATTTAACCCCTCTATTTCTTCCTTTAAAATGTGGTTATTATCAACACCTAGAACATAAGATTATTGTGAAAATTGGTTGAATTAAGCCATGGAAAACAGAGAAGTGCTAGTATATAATAAGAATTCAACACATATTAACTGCTAACATTATTAATATGCCAGAGGCATTTAGAATTTATAATTAGCAGGATTTGATCTGATAGTTGTCATTTTATAGTTATGGAACTCCTAAACAAGTCTTCATTGGACTTCTACAAAATAGTTTTTTTTTTTTTTTTTACCAGGAAATGTAAAATATTCTGCTCAAATGTTTTAGAAAAATCTTCTCAGAACTCCAGAATGGAAAATCCAGGAGGCAAATTTGTCATTTCCCCTTTTTTTTTTTTTTTTTTACTACACTGTGATAATTACTGAAGCATAGACTGTGCAAAATGCCCCTTTTCCTTTGAATAAGTGAGGTTTTCTTTCCCTTAATTTTCTTTAAATAATTCGATGGGCTTTTACTTATTCTTCTAGCAATATAACTATTATTTTTCACTGTAATAGCCTTTTCTCCATATGTGTAAGTGTTCTGCTTTCCATGTGGTGGCGTGCAATTTAAGCAGAATGTATCATAGTTTGGTGAGCCAGGTTCTATAGAACGATATTAAAATTTTTTTCAAAACAGTTAAAAAAAAAAGTGCTATGGTAAGGACATGGGTTACCTGATTAAAATTTAAACAGCTGTTTCCATGGTTGGGAAAAAAAAAAAAAGGTGTTTGTATGCAGAAAATTTAGTCTGGTACACTAAGTGCTGAGGCAAATGGATAAGTGAGTTCTAACATTTGGATCTTATTTTTTCTAGTCTCTGAATGTCATTCTATTTTTATAATGCATGATCAAATACTTTTTCCAGTTTTACATTTTGCTTATCTAAACAACTATTTCCACATTAAGACTGTATAAAATTATAATTTTAAAACTCGATTAGTTACAAATAAGTTGATTTTTCCTATTATATTTTATTTTTAGAAAAAAATTATATAGAGAATTTTTGTTAATTTGAGGGGGTAGTATTCACTCACTATTTTGGGGTATTGGCCACCTGCTGTATACAGAAAATTAATAATGCTGAAAATAATATCTGCTGTTTGTTAAAATGTATTATTTATCCACGCTTGGATATATAGGAACTTTGCACATTACCTTTAATGACTTGAAAAACAGATGCACCAGTGTTACAGATAAGGAAACAGACTCAGATTAAATAGCTTTCAAAAGGCCACACAGAGACAGAGCTGTGAGTGGAATTTTGGGCTGTTTGGTTACACAGCCTGTACATTGGCTGATCTGTGTTCTCTCTCTGAGTTCAATGTATTCATTTCTTCAGGTAATATGAACTTGGGAAACATTTTTACTTTCTCTTGCCTTCTGTTTGTTCGTTCTTAATATGCACTTGCATTGTTAGATTAATGTATTCACCTAAATTTTGGTGCATATTCTGTCTGCAAGACACTGTGCTAAGAATAGGGTAATATATATATTAATACCAGTTCTGCAAAGAATGTTGGAGTTCAGGGGAAGCACATGGGAGAGAAGTAGGTGACCAGTGAAGACGCTACAGAGGAAGAAGCATTTGGGCTGGAGCAGGAACAGAGGGAAGGGAGGGTTTCAGTAGGCAGCAATCAAAGAGCGGCCTACCGGGTGATCAGAACAGTCTGAGCAAAGGCCCAGAGGACAGAAAGCATGTTGGGCCCTTCTCAGTAGGAGATTATGACCAGAGCTGTGTTGGGGCCAGATTTATAAAGGCTTGGGAGAAGGCTAGGGTATTTATAGATTTAAGAATTCTTCCAGTTCTAATATTCTCTTTCATGCTGAATAAATATTTATTGAATTCTCACAGTGTACAAAGCCCTGAGCTTTCTGTTCTGGTGCTTAGAAGTGGTCCTTCTTTGTCTTCCTGCTGTATACGGTTTTGCATCCATCATCTGCATGGGCCCGGGCAGGACATAAATCCAGAAGTATATTTGGAAGTATTCGTTTCCCCAGGCTGTGGGAATAAATTACCACAAACTTGGTGGCTTAAAACAACCAAAAATTGTTTTCTCACAGTTCAGGAGGCTGAAAGTAAGAAATCCCTGCTTCCTTTGGGGGTTTTGGGGAGAATCTGTTCCTTGCCTCTGAGCATCCCGTGACTAGCAGTATTCTTGGGTTGTGGTCACATCCCACCAGTCTCTCCCTCATCTTCACGCTGCCTTCTCCTATGTCTGTGTGAAACTTCCCTGTGCTTCTCTAAGAACATCTGTGGTGGCATTTACCCCTCTTCCTCTGACAATCCAGAGTTATCTCTCCACCGCAGAACCCTTCATCACATCTGCAGAACCCTTTTCCCAAGTAAGGTAATATTTCCAAGTTGCAGCAATTAGGACTTGATGTCTTTGGGTATCCATCATTCAGTCTGTTACGTATGTTTACCACAAATCCCATGTGGTGATTTGTACATTTTCTCTGTCTCACCACTTTTTCCTCAGCAGTGTGCTCTGAGCAACACAGATGCCAGCTGTGAAGCCATGTGGGCAGTGCAGTGTGTGATGTGTCTACTCCTTCACATGAACACTTTGGTACCTACTGTTTGTTTACTGTGCTAGTTGCTGGAGAGTGAGGTAACCAAAACCTCCACAAGCTCTCAGTTCCAGAGGGTGAGAGACCAGCATACAAACAGTTGAAAGATGTGATACGGGACTGTGAGAACAGGACTACCTGACCCAGCTGTGAGTGAGCAGGGGAGGTGACTTAGAGGAGGGGCCATCTGATCTGGTCCTGAGAAGTACATAGGAGTTTGCCAAGAAGTAGATGAAGAAAGTTCCAGATAAAACTATGACCGGAATGGTGGCTCATGCCTATAATCCCAGCACTTTGGGAGGCTGAGGTGGGAGGATTCCTTGAGCCCAGGAGCTCGAGACCAGCCCTGGCAACATAGCGAGACCCCATTTCTACAAAAAATAATTAACTGGGTGCACACCTGTGGTCCCAGCTACTCAGGAGGCTGAGGCGGGAGGATTGCTTGAGCTTGGGAGGTTGAGGTTGCAGTGAGTTGGGATCACACCACTGCATTCCAGCTTGGGCGACAGAATGAGACTCTGTCTCAAATAAAAGAAAGCTACCTGTGTAAATGCCTAGAAGTCGAGGTAAGGGATAAGCAAGAGGAACAGAGAGAACTGAATGGATGAATGGATGGATTCAGAGGCCACCAAGGAGGTAACTGGGCAGATATTGGTGACTGTGGGTATATTATCCACCCACAAGGAGGAGGAGGAAATAAGGAATCAGGGTGCATTTCCTGTTTCTGCTTGGGACAGCAGTTTCGTTCAATGAGATGGAGAACACAGAGGAAAGGACTGCTTTGTAGGCTGGAGTGGGTTGAGACAAGATGATTAGTCTGGTTTGAGAGAGTTGCTTTGTCTCCCATTATACCCCCCCCATCCCTCTCTCTTTGTATGTTAAAAATCACCATGTCCAAAGATAAGGCAGTGTCCTTTGCCAAGTTAGCAGTTTCGTCATTTACTCTCATACGGAACTGTGGAACACTGCCATGAGATGATTCATATGTAAATTATTTGGAGTTAGAATCATGAATCACTTAACATAAATAATGGTAGATGATGATTGAATAATGTAAGTTCAATATGGCTCAAGACAAAAGTGATATTCGTATTATATTTAGAAATATTCTTTTGGAAAATTTAGAGCATTTTTTTACATATTAGAAACAAAGACTACATATAGGTTGCACAAGGAATAGATAATGTCTGTAAGGATTTTTATGCAGTACTTTTATTTTGCTTCTGATGATGGTTAGTTTCAAAAGTGGATTGTTCCTTCATAGACAATTTTACAGGGACAGTAAGAGGTTGAGGAAGGCTAACAGCACCCATGTTTTAACAAAAACATTCACTCTGTGCTTAGAATACTAGCCATTGTCAAGTAGAATTCAGTAGGCTAATGAGTGATGGTGGAGGAAATGTTGCTGCGATATTTGAAAGGTAACACTGCTGGTGGCCCTTAGGAGAAGTTCCACAATGTATCCCAGAAGACCTTCTGTTGTGCCTTTTATTGAAAAAGATAATAACTTTGAGGAGTTGTAGTCTTGAGAGAGATTATTGGGGTACTGGTGAGGGGATTATCTTACAGATATCACTAAATTAGCAACACAAACACAGCCTCCAAGGAGAGGCGAATATACAGACTCTTCTAACTTTGGATAAAATGAGGAGCAGGGAGGAGAATTGAAGTGATAGATTTGTGTAGCTTTAAAATAAAAAGCCTATTTAATGACAGTAGCAACTGTTGTCTTTGCTTCACATGGAGTGGAATAAATTCATGTGCTTACTTGTAGATGTTCACAAAAGTGTATCTAACCCTGCTTTTTAGTGTGATTGAGGATATGCTTGCTGCAGATGACCCAAAAGCTTCAAATATGTGAATCAATGGAGAGGGTTTGCCGAGTCTTTTCTTTGTCTTTGCGACCACGAGGGGTCTAGCTGTACAGCTGCTTCCCAAGGGAGGAACCGGGGCTCTGTCTGCTGCTCTGTAACTTAGACAGGTGGGGTTGGAGATAGATAGGAGACCCTGTCCTTGGCTTCCCAGCTGTGGTTTACTGGGGTCTAAGAAACACCATTCTTCAGATTTGGAAGCGTTTGTTGAGTCCTGAGCCAGTCAAAGACTTCTTAGCTCTGTTCATTAAAAGAAGCATAGATTCTCCTCCTTGCACAAACCCTGGTATGATTCTTCACTCCCAGGTCAGTGTGGTGCTACTGTATGCTCTTATCTTTTCAAAGTATTAAGTATTTTCACTTACAGCTGTAATTTTTATTTTGAAGAATTCCATCTTGGCATTTACTGAATTCTTCCCCTTTGGAAGGTGATAATGTGTGTATAAGAAAGATGGGCTTGGATGTCAGAAACCTAGTTTACATTCAACCTCCAGTAACTGTTTCCAAGGATAAAGTGTTCAAACATAACACAAGTACCTTACACAGCTACTAACAAACAGTGACTAGATTCCTAGTAAATGTTGGTTTCTTTCTTTCCCATACTTCTGTTTAGTAAATTTGCACTGTCACTTGCCAACATTTATTGAGTGACTGCTTGGACAGGCACAGTGCATTCAGTGCTCAAGAAACACAACCTACCATGTGCAGGAGCTTGAAACAGATTTTTCTCCACATGTTGTTTATTCATTTGTTATAATTTTTATTTCCAGCTATGGTCCGAAAGGATGAGGTGGCTCTTTAACTTCATGCATCCATGTATAAAAATACATGTGTACACATGTTGAGAGGTTTTAATGTCTCATTTAAAACACAGCAATCATTGTTCATGATTCATGGGTTGACATATTAAGAATAATTCGTTAATTCTGTAAGTAAACATTTTGCTACAGTGCTGATCCCAACTGCATTACTCACCAGGATTGATAATCAGGCAGTGTTTTCAGAGGAGAAGTGATTAGAGCTAAAATGAGAATAGTGGTCCCCGTGGTACTGTATGTTTTCAGATTTCCGAAATACAAGATGTTAAGGAACATCCATCTGGTGAATGATTTCATATCCAGTCATAGAGGAAGAAAGTTCCTTTTTTTCATGAATTTCAGCATGAAATTCAAATTCATGTTAGTAACAGTTTAAAAACTAAAAATGCTTAATGCCAGAAGTTATACGCTATAAGCATGCCAAGTTTTCTTATATGCCTAGTCTTTATTTGTGAGTGTATACTGGAATCAAAAAGCGATTCTGGCGGAATTACAAAGCACAGAGCTGTATGCTGAAGCTTTCATAGCTTTTTTGTGATGCTTTTCATTAAGAGCATCACAACCTCTTAAGGTGTTAGAAATAATGAAGAGCGAGAAGGCAGTATGCTTAATATGCCACAGAAGCACCATGGAGCCTTTTGGGGGATGTTTAGGAGTCTGTATCTTTTTGGTAATGTCAATAATATGTTCACACTGACCCTGTCCCTATCGGAACAATTAGGTCAAGGTCAGGTTTACTTGTCTTTGTGCCAAGAGCAGTGCTTTCTCTGGCATCAGATCCACAGGCTGTGTTTGTTTTGCTGTCCTCTAGGCCTTAGAGAAAGAGCAGAGGGTTCTGTGATTTCTCATCTCCTCTCTATACTGTTCATTTGACAGGAACACCTGATTGAGAATGAAGTGTCAATACTGCGCCGAGTGAAACATCCCAATATCATTATGCTGGTCGAGGAGATGGAAACAGCAACTGAGCTCTTTCTGGTGATGGAATTGGTCAAAGTAAGAGGATAGAGAGATTTTCTTGGTGCCTAGTCCTACAATTTACAATATCCTTGAAGGACCTAATTAGAAAAGTATATTGCTGCCTCGTAACTTTCATTATTTATAATCACCAGTTTTAGTGGCACTTGTGTCATTTTCTGCTTTCTGCCAATGAGCCATCTTTCTTACCTTCATAGGATTGCACTGTTGATGTTTTGATATGTTATTTTATGTATCCTTTAGGGTGGAGATCTCTTTGATGCAATTACTTCGTCGACCAAGTACACTGAGAGAGATGGCAGCGCCATGGTGTACAACTTAGCCAATGCCCTCAGGTATCTTCATGGCCTCAGCATCGTGCACAGAGACATCAAACCAGAGAATCTCTTGGTATGTCATCCCTGCCTTTTCTGTTCCAATGAATGCCTCTCTTCCTTTAAATGGAGCATATGCAAATAATGGCATTTTACAGTCTATAACAATCCTGCATTATGAGACTTTAAATTTAGAAAATTAGCAAGACTCGTGTCAATGACCATCAAATACTAATGGAGTTATTGAATTTTTCTGCATTTACTATTTACCAGATGTATCATTTCATTCTCACTCTGCTATAAAGAACTACCTGAGACTGATTAATTTAGGAAGAAGAGGTTTGATTGACTCACAGTTCCACAGGCTTAACAGGAAGTATGACTGGGAGGCCTCAGGAGACTTACAATCATGGCGGAAGGTAAAGGGGAAGCAAGCACCTTCTTCACATGGTGGCAGGAGAGAAAGCGAGGAGGAAAGTGCTACACATTTTTAAACCATCGTATCATAAGAACTCACCACCACAAGAACAGCATAGGGGACATCCGCTTCCATAATCAAGTCACCTCCCACGAGGTGCCTCCTGCCACATTGGGAATTACAATTCAACATGAGATTTGGATCGGGACACAGAGCCAAAGCATGTCACCAGATAGAAGAAAATATATTTTCATTTATATTTTAATTGATGGTACTGACTTGAAGGTGAACAGGAAAATTATTTTATAGGGCAGAAAATTGTGAAGAATAAATTTGAGACAGAATTAGAGGCTCATAGGAGACACGAGTAGAATATGGGCGTTAATTTATTTGCAGGGAAGAAATTTGGAAATAGTCTAGTCCATTCATCTCCACTTTACAGCCATGGAAACTGAGACCAAGAGATGCCAATTTTTTTTTTTTTTTCTTAGAAGTCTCTTTTATCCTATTATTCTATAGAATAAAAAGTCTTATTCTACTATGGTATCCAGAATTCTTCATAGTCTGATCTCAAGTTGCCTTTTCAGCCTCCTGTCCTGCTAATAACTCTTATCCATCCAACCCAACATGGCCTAAGCTTCAAGCCATATTTAACTCACCTTCATGATGACTCTTGATAACTAGACACAGATTGCTAGTTGGGAGCCAATCCTCGTGACCACGTTATAGAAGAATTTTTGAGAAACTGTTTGGATGATATGACATTTACACTCCTCCCAGCCCCCCACAAACACACATGACATAGTTGGCTTCTTTATTTCCGCCTTTCAGGGCTCTCATCCTCATTCTTGCTTGGGAGGCAAGCTTATCTGAGTTAATCCAAACACAGGTTCCTCCATCCTCAGTTTTTAATTAGGACTTGACTTACCAACAGCCTTACCCCTTCATTGCTTCTGTCCATACCGGTCCTCATTTGCAACGTCCTCTCTTCCAGCAGGTGGTAAACCATTCATCTTGTAATACATTGAGCAAAAGTTAAGTCTTCTTTAATGTCACCCTAGACTTTCTAGACAGAGTTCAGTTACAGCCACCTCGGGTTTCTGCTGCACTTGCTATGGTGTTGTGATCTTTATCATATACTTGTCTGCCTCTTTGGGATTGTAAGTACCATGGAGGCAAGGTTTGTGTCTCAATTATCTTTATATCTCCAATGGCTTGGACAGTGCCACGTAAACACATAATGGACAGCAGAGTGTTTGCTCGCTGACCACTGACACTCAGCTAGCAGCTGGTGCTAGAGCATGAGGCTCTACAGCCTACTGTGAGCACCACACAAATAACTGTTGAAAGGAGTATGCATTGATGCACAGCTTCTGAAGCCATCCTGGGTACTTTTTATTTTTTGGCTAATCTAATCCAGAGTCTGTGTCTTTTCTTTTTGGTAATATCATTTGATGATTTCTGAGTGTCCGTTTAAAAGTATGTGAAATTTTATCTTACTGTCTTCTGCCTTGAGGGAATTATATTTCATTTCTATATGTTCTTATTAGGAAAAGAAATATCCCTGCTCTGTGTTAAAAAATAAAAGGGGCAGGGGGGATTATGGACTTGGTTTTATGAACTCTAACAAGGAATGGAGGAGACAGAGCTGTAAACTGAGCCTCAGGAGCAAAGTAAGGATATAGCGTTCTCTCCTCAAAACAGGCTTCTTGCCCGCTGGGACCTTGCAGTATGCCAGGCTCCTCCACCATTGAACTGAGTTTGGCCCGGGCTTCGCAAACAAAGGCACGGGGCTTCTCCAGGTGTGCCCAGACACAAACACTGGGGCATTCATAAGGTTACCCCCTTGACTGCTTCCTGTTCTCCACAACCTGCCTTGCCCCACTGGCTCCAGTTACTGCATTCTCTGAAAATATGGGAGCCACAGGTTCCCAAGGAACCCCTGGAGCCAGTCTGTCCAGCAGCCCTGATTTAAGGCCCAGCAAAGGTGACTGAGGTGCTTGTGAACTTCCCTGTAAATCAGGGAGTGTCCATTTCCCAGCTCACAGATCTCACTCTCACCTCCTGTTTCTTCTCTTTTCCACTCAGAGTTTCTTAATATATGTAGAGAATCTGACACCGCCTCCTTTTTTCTTGTCACACATCAAGGGTGGATAAGGTTTTTCACTTCTTCAGGAGAATTGGCTAAAATTTTAAAAATTTAAAAGAGTGAATAATGTAATGGGGATTGATGTCTCCAACATCATGAGTCTTGGAATGCAATCAGGAAATCAGAGTCACACTCCTCATTGAGTCTCACCTGGCCTAGATGAGCGTCCACCCCTTCCCAAACCTACAGCAGCCCCCTTGTGTTAGCCTAGAAAGGGAGGAGAAGGAAGAAGAGGATAAAACTGACCTCTGGAAGAGGCGAATGTGTGATGTGGAAAGGCTCTGTCGAGCCTTCAGAAACAACCTTAGCCTCATATATCTCAGTAAAATGTGTTTGCCATCGAAAACCTAACTAGATCACTCGGCAGTTTCTAGATTTAGTCAGCAGGTTGGTATTGGCCTGGGAGGAGAGGGTGCCACTGAGATACTAAAAGTAAATACCCAGAGTGACTGTCGGCCTCCTCTTGCTGTAAGAACTAATTCAGTTTTTAAACACCAGAGTATTCAGACATCTGATTTGCATCCCCCTCGCCAGTAAGCAGCATCATAATTTAAAACCCCGCCAGTGGAGATGTATTGGTAGCTGTGTCAGGGAGCACAGGGGTGGCCGTTAATGCTGTGAGTTACAGCCTGGTGGTGCCGTGTCAGAGTTAACTATGAGAGACCAGTGATAAATTCAGGTTGTCCAGGAGTTCTGGGGATAGGGGAGAGAAGACAAGAGGGTTGGTTTCTCATATTTGGAGTCCTTCTAAATCATGAAGTTGACATTTTATTTAGAGAATATGCAGTGTTCATTTTGTATGTGGGATCTGCATTCCTCGCATTTTTTATTTTTGCATTCTGAGAGCAACTTTTGACAGAAGCATCTCACAGCTTGTGGTGGGGCGTTTGAACACTGCAGAGCTGGAGTTCTCACCGTTGTTATTGTTTAAATTCACTCAAAATCTGTAAGGAAGTGCAGGCTATAGTCAGGATTCTGGCAGGCCTATCCAGTTATTTTTCAGATACCGAATCTTGCAGAATGGTGCTGTGGAACGAATAATGGTCCTGGCTGGAGCCCCTGCCTGGCCATATGACTAGTAACCTGAGTGCTGTGCGCCTCAGTCTCCTCATTCGTAAAATGGAGGTAACAGTTCTCTTCCTAATTGCCCAGTGGGGTGGCCCAAGAAGACCAGTGACATAATGTTTGGAAGAATTCTGAAATCTCCAAAGTCCTCGAGAATGTCAGTTTCTGGGGAGACCTGAACTCTGCCAGAGAGCCTTTGGAGTCCCTGTTCATCTAGTCACCTCTTTATTAAAGGCAACTGTTTTTAAAGCAATGCTGTATATGTCTCTGTATCTATCTAGAGAGATATATATGTATAATTTCTTCCTGCTTTGAAGACAATCTCCCACTAAGATCTGAAATGTATTCATATTAAGACATATTTGCTTCTGTGTCTAGCATTGAAGAGAGATGAATCAGATAGAATATGATTTCAGGCTTGTCTGCCCTTAATGACACTTCCTTTTTGATGTTTAGCCAAGGAATATCACTTGCACAGACATAATTCAGCAGTTATAGACTGTTCAGTCCCTTTCTATTTATGCTCCTGCGTCTGACTCTGAATTCTTTATAGAGGATGTGAAAAACAGGACTTCTGGGACTTCTGAGTATCTGTCAGCAACCTTTGAATATCCCTAGGCATCACTAAATGGAGTCTTTAAAATAAACACTATTTTTCAAAAATTGTACCTAAAGAGTATGTTTTTAAGTTGTAAAAACAAAGTAACAGTGATATTTATAAAACTTTTTGTTTTAACTCTCATGATACAGACAGTTAGGAAATTGTGCTTATAACATTCTTATCACTGTAATTACTTAGGAAATTTCTTTCCAAAGTCTGGGTTTTGGTAAAAGCATTATAAATTCTAACTATAATTATATCAGATTGTTCTTGCTAATGTTTACATTAAACATAATGGGTGGAAAGTTTTCCTAAGACGGTGACGTGACTAAGAATCTGGAATCCATTACTTTAGGCTGAATCATTCATATCTTTGGAAATGTTTCTGCTGACTTGTGGGCTGACTCAGAGTTGTAAATATCTATGAGGAACTCAAAATCTTCATCATTACTCCTGTGAACTTTAAAGTCAAAGATATATGTTAGGGATGTGTATTCAGTATATAAGACTGGAAAACATTATTCAGATAGTAAAGTTGAAACATGTTCTTATTAAATGGATAAGGACATCACAGGTAAGGGAGGTATTTCACTGCTGTCCTCTTTAAAATGCCTTTAAAACTTGGGGAATTACTGGCCTGGGGGAGCCTTGTGGTTTTCCATGCTTTTTACTGATGACTATTTAAATCACTCCCCCTCATTAAGTAGCAGACTAATGGATGATGTTGCTAACATGCTTATCTTGAAAAAACATCATTTTCTAAATTTTTCTCCTTCTACAGCTAATAGTAGTTGAGATAAATATCTGGTTCAGCAAAATATGAGACAAAGCAAACTAAATATGCTTAAAATAGAAAAATAGAAACAGGCATTACAATGAGTATAGACTAGGTCTCTGCAGCAGTTTATTCTCTGAAATTCCATGTTTTCAAAATGGACATCCAAGGGACAAACAGGCTGTACACTCAGGTTCAGGACTGCATGGTGAAACCTGAATTATGCTGTCATATGCACTTGTTTGCTTCCAAAACTATCCACTTAGAATGTAACTTTCTAAAGTTATATTTATCCCATAATTTTGTTTATATATGAAATTATTATGAAACCAACACATGTTCATTGTAAACATTTTAGAAACCACTGAAAAGTATAAAGAAAATTAATTTAATCCTTCATGCTACTGCTTAGAGATAAACTTGTTAACATTTTTGAGTATTTTATATATAATTGTGCATTTTTTTAACTCTGTGTAATAGTGTTTCCCATATGATTAATATATTTGAAAAATGCTTATTAGAAAGTATGTAATATTTTATTATGGTAATGTATCATAATTAGTCATTGCCCTGTTACCCATTTATGTTGCCTTTAGTTTTTAAAAGTCATAGACAAATTCTGAGATTAGCATCCGTGGGTCCATCTGTATTCCCCTAGAGTAGGTTTTGAGAAGTAGACTTTTGGGTCAAAGGTTATTACTGATATAAAGAAATTTGCTATATATTGCTGAAATGCTTTCTAGAAAGGTTCTTTAAGCATAAACAGTCACATCTCCACCAGCATTTTTAAACCTTTTCCAATGTGATAATTATCTAATCAGCCAGTCCTTCCAGGAAATGGAAAGAACATTTTTTATTTTTTTACTTTTATTTTTTCTCCTTTATCATTACCCACAAGGAAGGAGCATTTATTGAGCCCTGTTCTGAGCTTTGTCTCATTTCACCTTCACACCAACTTCACAAGGGAGGTGCTGCCATTATCGCACTTCCTAGATGAGGGAATGTGTTCAGAGAGCTTATGTGACTTTCAGAAGTCACACAACCAGGTGTGTGGACTTGTTATGGAAGTTCAGGCTGCCTGATCCCAAAGGTCATTTTCTTTCTAAACTTCTAAGGTTTTCCCCTATATGATATTTATATTTCGTCATTGACTGTCCGGACAACAAGGACCCCATCGCTGCCCCCAATTTTATTTTCTGAATTAAACATGCTAGTCCCGTGGAGGTCACCAAGTGCTTTGGTGGACTCTTCATACACCATTTCTTGGGCTCTCAAGTATGTCACACACAGTAAATGCTAAATAAAGGTCAGTTTCTACCTCCAGGATTAGAGGCCTCTCTCATGCCCATCAGGTACACACCCGCCTACACCCTAACTACTGTGTAAGCAGGCACGTGTGTTCATTGTACTTCTAGGTAAGGAACTTTCTGCAAAAGTGGAAAATATTTTTTCCAGATTTCACACAATCGTGCAAAATCTCTGAAGAGAAAAAGCGCTTTAAAGCAACAAAGATAAATCAGTGGTGTTAGAATCACAAGAAGGGGTCGGGCATGGTCGCTCACGTCTGTATTCCCAGCACTTTGGGAGGCTGAGGTGGGCAGATCTCGTGACCCCCAGGAGTTCAAGACCAGCTAAGGAGACCCCATCTCTACAAAAAATAAAGAAATGAGCCTGGTGTGGTGGCATGTACCTGTAGTTCCAGCTACTTGGTGGGAGTTCGGTGGGGGAAGGATTACTTGAGCCCAGAGGTTGTGGCTGCAGCGAGCTGTGGTCATGCCACTGCACTCCAGCCTGGGCAACAAAGTGAGACCCTGTCTTCAAAAAAAGAATCACAAGGAGAGATTTCATTGGAGTTTAACAATAAATGTGTTTGTGTCCTTTCTGCCTCATTCCAAGAGCCCTCTTGCACTTGTTGAGGAAAAAAAAAAACCTTCTGATGGTTGGTTGATTTCTGTTTCAGGTGTGTGAATATCCTGATGGAACCAAGTCTTTGAAACTGGGAGACTTTGGGCTTGCTACTGTGGTAGAAGGCCCTTTATACACAGTCTGTGGCACACCCACTTATGTGGCTCCAGAAATCATTGCTGAAACTGGGTAAGACTTCTGGTGGCCCTGGTTAGTCCTTTAACTTTGGTGAGAAAGGTCTGTTTTTGTTGCTATTGCTGCTTCTGTATACAGTTGGTGAGAAAGGTCTGTTTTGTTGCGGCTGCTGCTTGTGTATACAGTTGGTGAGAAAGGTGTTTTGTTGCTGCTGCTGCTTGTGTATACAGTGCCTCCTGTGAAGGTAGAGAATGGAAAGAAGAGAGAGTCTGTTACCTGCACCATGATTTTGACCTCAGGAAGCAGACTTTATGCTTACCTGGTCAGAGCCCTGGCCTGCACTTGTGTCCCAAGGCCTCTCTTGAGAATATGGTAGTAGTCAGCAAGACTGTGGTTAGGTTGGCAGAAACAGATGCCTTTTTCTAAAGGGTGATTCATTCATCTCTGTGTGAAATGAAATGAATAACACCAAAGTAATCCTTTTCCCAACAATTAAAGGCAATACCCCAGTACCATGGAAGGTTCTTGGGAGTCATCATTTCTCTCCTCCTCACCCACTTTGTTTTCCTAGCTATGGCCTGAAGGTGGACATTTGGGCAGCTGGCGTGATCACATACATACTTCTCTGTGGATTCCCACCATTCCGAAGGTAGGCGGTCTTTTGGGCGACTGTATTTGAATTGTAAATACTCTCCCTTGGGTCCAGAAGCAGACACTTTGCTCCTGGCAGTCAGGACTGTTTGGTCACTAAAAATGCCAGTTAAAAATTACATAAAAAACCTTTCACTTTTTAATTTACAGCCTATTAATGTATATTCTCATTAGCATACTTTAGATGTGAGGTGAAGGCCTTTGCTTTGTGTTTGGTTGGTCCTCTGAGTTTTCAGTGTTCATTCTTTCATAAAAATAAACCCATAATATGGTGTCTACCATGTCCAATTTCTCCATTTTTTCAAATGACAGCAAAATTTAAAGAGCCTTGTGAAGCAGTCCGAATCCTTCCAGGTATGTTGTCTTCCAGTTCTTCGTAGTGATCTCTCACACTCAATTATAATTGAGAGCAATTTTTATATCTTTCTAAAGCATTCAACTTTGTTCTCATAGAAACAGGATCTGTTTCTTCTTAAAATTCATTTTATTAGTTCATGTGACATTTAATTAAGAATAGAATTACAAACACTTGTGGTATAAATAGGCCTGGGAATACACAGACTGACTGAGTCTTGGTAACCACTTGCTTCACCTGGTGGGAGCAGAGATGGCCCCTGACAATGGTCAGGGTGTGTGAGCCAGGCACGGAGTACACTCTTTGGCCCGGCAGTCTTTGCGCAGGGGATGAGTGAGGGGCTTCAGCCACAGCTCTTTTGATGAGTTTCATCTTCCCCTCTGGAGCAAATGAATTACTCTGAAGCAGAAGTTCATCTAACCATGCATGTTCTGTTTTCTTCTGAGTTTTCTTGACCTCTTTTAACTTTAATCTCTTCCTTTGTTCATTTTGTAACTCTCTAATGAGTAGCTACTGTATACCAGGCATGATTTTAAGTGCTAGGAATACAGTGGTGAACAAAACCTGAGGTCGTGGTTTCTCTTAGTTTATTTGACTAGCCCTGACAAAATACCGTACACAGGGTGGCTTATAAATACCAGAAAATTCATCCTTCCAGTTCTGGAGGTTGAGAATTCCAAGATCAAGGTACTACAGATTTGGTGACTGTTCAGGGCCCACTTCCTGGTTCATAGAGAGCCGTCTCATCACCCTAACCACATACGGTGGAAAGGACAAGGGAATCTCTGGGGTCTTTTGTAAGGGCACTAATCCTATTCATGAGAGCTCCACCCTTAACAATAGCATGGCTGCCCAAAGGTCCCATGTCCTACCACCATCACAGTGGGGAGTAGGTTTCAGCATGGGAATTCTGGGGAGACATGAACATTGAGTCTATGGCATGGTGTTTATAGTGTTGTTCTGGGTCAGTAAGTGAAAAATGGTTTTATCTTCTTTTCCCTCCACCATTTCATTATGAAAACTTTCGAACATACAGAAAAGTTGAAAGGATTATCTTTTTAACATTCTCAGTTTTTCCATTGAGTTGAACAATTTTCTAATTGGCATTGCGGTAAACATAAGACTGACATATTAGTCTCTACTTTTGAAAGCCTTATGCTATAGATAAAGACACACCTCACAAGACTTACTGATCAAAGAGAATTAGCAGAGCATGAGGGAGTGCTTAGTTCAGGGATATCACAAGGATGTAGCATTAATGAAAGATGTAGCATTTGAGTGAGACCTTTGTGGTATTAGTGGAGTTTTTATAGGTGGAAAGATATTTTCATCTGGCCATCAACATCATGGTCTTCCACCAAAGTCGTTGACTGGGTGGGTTACACAGACTGTAGAATTACTGCACATTTCAGTTAGCTTTTGCTGAGTAACAAACTACCCCTGAAGTTAGGAGTATGAAACAATTGCATGGATCAGTTGAATGAATCTTCTGAGCTGGCTGGCTCAGTGGGGGCTTGATGGTCTAGGATGGCCCCACTTGCATGCCTGGTAGGTGGCTCAGTGTCCACTGGGACAAGAGAGATGACTTGGCCCTGTGCTTTCATCATGCAAGCACTGTCCTGGGCTTCCATGAGAGTGGATGCAGGATTCCCCAGCAGCCAGAAACAGGGCAAGTTCTACTCCCCGACCACTTCCTCAGTCTCTGCTCTCCTCACACTTGGTGTGCCATTAAGCAAATCAAGTCAAACCCAGAGTAAATGTGGGAGAAAATGAGCTAAGTACATAGTGGGAAGGGAATAATTCGTGGCCATTTTTACAGTTATACCAGGCCTTGGCTGGTCTCAGTGATGTCATGTTTCGGGAGTTGGTCAAGTGAAGAAGGGGAATGGATCTTGATGACAGGTGATCCTGGGTGAATTACAGCGGAGTTCCCTTCCCTGGCTAACCCAAGCTGGGATCAGCTGGCAAAGGGTCTCAGCTGGGAAAGGGTCTTGGGGGATGAGTTTGAGGACTGTGTGCTCACAACTCCCTCTAGTGTTTCCAGTTGCCCGTGCAGCCTGAGAGTTTTTTCTTTTCACTGCTTTTTACTTTTTAACAAAAGTGAGACTCAAATTGAACACGATGTATTTATCATGGATTGATACTGAATGGGGAGCAGCTTTTTTGTGAGGTCTAGAGATAAGTTTGGCTAATCAAAAGCAGTAAAGCTACGTTCTGAAGGCTGCTGCCCTTATGTGCTGCCTTCAGAAGCAGGTCATAGACCTCCAGGTAGCTTTTAAAAGTTAAGACAATGCTTTCCCTCTTTTATATCATATTGTGATGAAAGAGAATCTGTAATGTTAAAAACGTGTTACTGAAGTGTCTTCATGGCATACAGCAACATTCTGGGTAGATTTTATAACCTCCCATAATACAGAAATGTATGTCATAAATTACCGAAATGGTATATGGTAAATAAATTTGGTATAAAATAGATTGTCTACATTTGTACTTAAAAGTCTTTCAAATATTTCAAAATAGTCTCTTTGTTTTATACAAAAGACAACTTTAACCCAAAGCATTTAAACTAAAATTGTTATTTGGAATTTACAGTTTTAGCTTCTCTGACTGTGGCATCTTTCATTCTTTCTCTAGTCTTTTTTTTTTTTTTCTTTTCTTTTTTATAGGCAGGATCTTGCTCTGTCACCCAGGCTGGAGTGCAGTGGTGTGATCACAGCCTACTCCAGGCTCAAGGAATCCTCCCACCTCAGCCTCCCAAGTAGCTGGCACTACAAGCACACACCACCATGCCCAGCTTTTTTTTTTTTTTTTGTAGAGATAGGGTCTTACTTTGTTGCCCAGTCTGTAAATTTTATTTTTTAACCTTTTTAATTTATTTTTTAAGAGACGAGGTCTCTGTTGACCAGGCTGGAGTGTAGTATGATCATAGCTCACTGCAGTCTCCAACTCCTGGCTCAAGCAGTCCTCTTCCCTCAGCCTCCTGAGTAGCTGAGACCACATTGCAGTGTTGCCCAGGCTAGTCTTGAACTCCTAGCCTCAGGCAGTCGTCCCACCGCAGCCTGTCAAAGTGTTGAGATTATAGGTGTGAGCCACTGCGCCTGGACCATCTCCCTCTAGTCTTTTTCAACATCAGATTCATCATTACCGAGAAGGAGATTGGTTTTTCAGAGGCACCCAAAATTTTAGTTGTTGCCTAAGCAAGTCTGCTCTTAGGGTCACTGACAAAAAGTATCATTTGTATGACTATACTGAAGTTTTTGTTTCTCTTAAAACACGCACAAAATGCTCTAAGTGGAACGTTTGAACATCATTTGGGAAATAGCTTACAACATTTTCAGGTTTACCTTTTCTGAATTTTAATGCTTTGTCGTTGAAAAGAGAGCATGTGCACAAACTCTCTTGTTGTTTTTCAAGTTTTTCTTAATGGACATTTTTAGACTTAATAGCACATTGGTCCAAAGGCTATATTGTTTTAGAATTTAAAAGTGCCCTGAAGGATCTCAGCCACATTGCGGAGTATCAGTGTGATACCGAATCCAGTGTGGATTTAATCAGAACAGTTTTTCTTACATGACTGCTAAGAAAGATAAATTAACTTTCTGTTTTTCTAGTGCAGGGCAGGCCCCAACTGTCAAAGCTCTTGCAACTCACAGTGGATACTTCGGGGTCTCATTCTCATTGCTGAGACACCCTATGGTTTTGTTTGTTGACTCAGGGTATTTTGCCAAGAACCAGCTGCTATAAATGACTGCTGTGCACACACTTCCAGCTTTTTCGCTATTTATTAACAAAAGCTATATGGATTAACAAAATATAAGATATTTGAGATTCTAGAAAAAAATAAGGGAGAGGTGAGTGGAATAATAGGTAAGGATGACTAAAAAGAACGATTATGGAAATAGCTCATTTTTAATATCTTTTTCTAACATCATATGTTGGAGCCCTCTGGTTTTCTGAAGTTTTCCACTAAATCTAATAATCTTAGATGTATTCTGTACTCACTTTGAAGGAGCAGTAAGCTGAGCTCACTCAGCAGGGAAATAACAGTGAAAAGGAAAGAAAACATGTTGACACTAAGAAACCTGTGGGCATTCACAGGAAATCGCTCTTTGGGACAGTGGTGGGAATCTCTTTCTCTTGCCTGGCCCAGTTATCTGTCCTGACCTTTGCTCCTCAATGTGCCTCTTCACCAAACTCCATGGACCAATGGGTGTCCGTTCAGCTGGGCTTGCTCTTAAATGTCATGAATATTTACAAAGCTCAGTAACTCAACTCTTTTTTGTTTGTTTGTTTTTTGTTTGTTTGTTTGTTTTGTTTTGTTTGAGACAGAGTCTTGCTCTGTCACCCAGGCTGGAGTGCAGTGGTGCGATCTCAGCTCACTGCAGCCTCCGCCTCCTAGGTTCAAGGGATTCTCCTGCCCCAGCCTCCGGAGTAGCTGGGATTACAGGTGTGTACCACCATGACCGGCTCATTTTTGTTTTTTTTTGTATTTTTAGTAGAGACAGGGTTTCACCATGTTGGTCAGGCTGGTCTCAAACTCCTGACCTCAGGTAATCCACCCACCTCGGCCTCCCAGAGTGTTGGGATTACAGGCATGAGCCACCACACCCAGCCAACTCTACTCTTTTTAATAGAACAGGAAGGAGGGAACCGTGTCTTCACAACAGCCCTAGAATTTGTGTCTAGACACTGTGCTGAATGGTCTGTTTCTCAGGACACCACGCTTGCCCTTGTTCCCCTTTGATGGGGTTGGTAACAAAACCCCAAAGGCTGGGTGAAGAAATTCCAAGAAATGTTTGCACACTTGCTGGGTAATACTTAACTTGCACTCCTGGATTTTGATGTTGACTCCAACAGGCCATTCTGAGCTTTTTCATGGGGCCTTGTAATGGCCTGGAAAGCTAATGATGCTGTTCCTCACTCTAGCCATCGATGCACCCACCAAGTGAGGGGGCTCTGGAGGTTAAGTTATTTGGGAGACTGGGGACATCTTTCCCAGTGGTGTTTCCGCATTTCCATTACATCATTCAGGAGAAGTCAGGTCAGCCTGTATTCATCAGGCACTGACTGTGTAAGTGCGCCTCCGAGGGTGGGACGGTCAGGCGCAGGTGGGAGGGATGCCCCTGTGAGCCACTGGCATGGGTTTGCCTCAGCCTGTGCCATTCTGCCTGGCATCTTGGGTTGGCCCTTCCTCTCAGACTGAGCTTAAAGTCAGTTTCCAACAGTGAACTAATTATTTCATGAATGTTTTATCCAGATCCTGAACTCCTTATAACTTTTTCATATGTTGGCTGTTCCACTGACCTTTGGCTATTAAAGTGGAAAGAAGAAGGGAAAGGAGATCGGACTCAGATTTTTTGCCTTTCCTTTCTTGTTGCCATGATAGTTTTGAGGGCAGATGCTGATTTTTTTTTTTCCTGAAATGAGGGTTTCCATTATTTGTGGATTCCAATATTTTCTTGAGAGAGAGAGAGAGTGTGTGTGTGTTTGGTAAATATACATAACAAAATCAATCATTCTCACCATTTTTAAGTGTCCAGTTCAGTACCACTAAATACATTCACATTGTGTGCAAGAATCACCACCGTCCCTTTTCAGAACTTTTCCATCTTCCCAAACTGAAACTCTGCATTCATTAAGCAAATGTTTGAGTCATTGTCTCTGTCTCTTTAATTCCTCAGCCTATGGAAATGTTCTTTGGCTCATTGTCTAAAAGGAAAAGTTCAGTCGTTACAAATGGAATTGAGATACATAATTGAGATGTGGAATGCCCAAGTCAAAGCCAGAGACTGGACTCCTTTCCCCACTCTTTCCGTGGGCATTTTGTCGAAAAACTCTACAATGACTTTGACTTTTCTCCCATTTCTTTGTCACTGGCTTAGCGAGAACAATCTTCAGGAAGATCTCTTCGACCAGATCTTGGCTGGGAAGCTGGAGTTTCCGGCCCCCTACTGGGATAACATCACGGACTCTGCCAAGGTACCCTCCAGGCCTGTTTCTGTGGGTTGTATTACGTTGTGGGGTCCTCACCCATTCCACAGGGCTGTAGCTACTCTTGGTATTGCATTGCAGAAAGTTCCTTGGCTTTTATTGTGTGGTTGTTCTTTAAAGTTCATCCTGTGGTATGGTCTCTGAAGTTCTTGGCAAAATTCTTAAAGTTGGACTGGCCGTCT